>NC_136966.1:56895629-57100629 GCF_032717465.1 Coenobita brevimanus
CTAGTCACGAAAAGTGCTGTGGAATGGACGTAGAGGTGTAGTATTGTCCCCTGCTGCAGTCGAGCTATGTGAAATATGTTGCAATAATAATAATAATAATAATAATAATAATGATTGGTGATGATAATAATAACAGTAGTAATGATCTAATAATAATAATAAAGATGATGATGATGATAATAATAATAATAATCATCATCATCATCATCATAACCGGAGCCATAAGGTAAAAATTTTAGTACAATATAAACTCCCCAAGACTCCCATAATCACTCAGATTAATAAAATCGTCTGTAGTAAAAATAAAGCGAATAATACGTCTTTGGGCTGATGGGGTTAAGTTCCAGACGAAATTCCCCCCCTCCTCCCCCCTCCTCCCTCCCTTCGTGGCTGATTGGTTGATGTAATTTCGGAAAAAAAGAATTGCTTTGTTTTTTTCCTGATTTCTGTTACATTTCATTATTTGTTTTTTCCTTTATATATATTGTCAGCCACCACCACCACCACCACCGCTACCACTTATTACATTTCCTTTGTCCTGTCTCTTCCTTCTTCCTTCTTTCCTTTCTGCCTTCCATCATTCCTTCCTCCTTTCTGTCTGTCTTTCTTCCTTGCTTTCTCTCCATCTTTCCTTCTTCCTTCTTGCCTTCCATCCTTCTTCATTCCTTCCTTCTTCCTTCCTTTCTGTCTTCCTTCTTTCCTTCTTCCTTTCTTTCTGTCTGTCTGTCTTACTTTCTTCCTGCTTTCCTTCCTTCCATCTTCCTTCCTTCAACGAGGCACTTTCTTTCCGTAACAAAGGCAGTTCTGTCGCATGGCCATTAGGTGTCATGTAATTTCGCCTCGTTCCTTAATGTTTCGGTCAGTTTTCGTCGAGGACTGAGTTTCATAAATTTACGTTCGTTTATTGTAAGATTGCCTGGTTGTCATATAATTTCGCTCGGTGTTGACGTATTTATGTGTTTGATTTTCACTATATTTCGGGCATATTTATTCTGTTTCCAAATAGATTCGTTCCTTATTGATCTACGCTCGGTTTCACTTTGTTTCGGTCAGTTTTATAGGTTTTTCTCTTGAGTTCGTTCGGCTTTCTTGCAGTTTCATTTAATTTCATGTAGATTTGTCATGCTCGTATATACCTGTAATTTTGTTCAGTGTGTGTGTGTGTGTGTGTGTGTGTGTGTGTGTGTGGTTCATATATCCTTGTTTTCATTGGGTTGTCTATCTATCTATTGCCAGACGCCTTAATCCCGTAAGGGGTGGCCACAGACAAATCGCCTCCATGTCGCCCTGTCCTCCGCCATTTCATTGTCCTTCTCCCAGCTCACACCCCCTCTATCATAATTTATGCCTTTCCACTCCATACCTCCATCTCACTGGATTGTGTGGGTATCAAATTGTTCAGTTTTCACCCTTAACTACTTCTGGCCAAGGACGTCCCCCCCTTTAAAAATACAATAAGCATATTATTATTTTCAAACTTTTAAAAAAATCCTGAGAAACGTTTCGCAGTGAAGGGGTTAATGAGGATGATCCGTAATTCGAGGAAGTTTTAAAAATCGCCTGGAGACGGCAAAATAAAATAAAAAAGAAGGTAATTTTGCAGAACATAGTATTAACCAGAACAGCATTCCATATTGTAAATGCGGTGGGCAAGGCATAATAATATCCCCACTTTTGAACATGAAATTTTTGGTCCAGACTCCTAACATTCTCCTAGTTTGAGAGAGAGAGAGAGAGAGAGAGAGAGAGAGAGAGAGAGAGAGAGAGAGAGAAAGCATTGGAGTGGGCGGGCGAGGGTGCATGTGTGTCCAGGATAGGTCAGTCACCACCAGGATCGATGTGCCCTGTCTGACGCCTCGCTCACTCTCTCACTTTCTCACTCTTGGCAACTTGCTCTCTCTCTCTCTCTCTCTCTCTCATCACACACACACACACAAACGAGACACATGGACTCATCACACACAGTCTCTCTCTCTCTCTCTCTCTCTCTCTCTCTCTCTCTCTCTCTCTCTCACACACACACACACACACACACACACACACACACACACACGGCATGTAATATTGCTTAGAACATTGAAGTTCGTCAAAAATTCTTCAGTCCCATTTCAGGTGTGTGTGTGTGTGTGTGTGTGTGTGTGTGTTCCCGATAAGTCCAGTCTACATGATGTCTGGTTATTCTTTTTTATATAATATTTTCTTGGGGTAATTCTCCTTTATTTTCGTTATTTCATGGATGGATGGATTACGTAGTTATATGTTGAGTTAGTACAATAATTAGTGTTAGTTTTTATTTGTGTGTGATGTTGATATTTTTTCTCATGTTCCTTGACTTGATCATATTATTGTATTTATAATAATTGTGATACTATTGTTAGGTCTGTTCTTACTTTTGCTTTGAAATATTTAAATACTACTACTACTACTACTACTACTATTTTGATTGTAATTAGTATTATTATAATAAGTAGTAGTAGTGGTGGTGATGGTAGTAGTAGTAGTAGTAGTAATTATATATTATTTATTGACATCGATATCGTGTAAGCCAAGAAACCATTTACAACGCTGGGTGGTAACCATATAACTAGACCATACGTGCTCCCTACGTGTCAACAAGTGGGTTGGTGGAGGGTTGGTGCCCCTCCCTGTAAAACAACTAACTTAGTGTCAAATGGCCACCCTTTGCGGGATTGTGGTGTCTGGCAATAGACAGATAGATAGATTTTGTGTATATACTGTATAGGGCAATGCCAGTATATTTCTAGCTACCGTACTTATGATGATGTTTCCGCGTGGGGTTGGTATATAATGTACACAACGTAATTGTTCAAGTAGGCCTACCGTACGCATTTGAAGATTGCGCCTTGGAGATGGTGTGAC
Source organism: Coenobita brevimanus (assembly GCF_032717465.1). NCBI lineage: Eukaryota > Metazoa > Arthropoda > Malacostraca > Decapoda > Coenobitidae > Coenobita > Coenobita brevimanus. The sequence goes on from NC_136966.1 coordinate 56,898,510, forward strand.
AGCATTCTCGAGTATGAAAAAAAATAATAATAATGTTTATCTTAATGTGTTTAATAAGTGTTTTAGAGATACTGTGATTTTTGTTTCGTGTATAGCCTAATGATGGTTATTAGTGTATATTCTGTATTTCTTATTTCTATGAATTTTTATGTGCGCAGGTATTTGTTGCGGAATAAAGTTTGCTGTATATATATATATATATTTTTTTTTTTTTGCTTTGTGTTTGCAATTGATGTTTTTGTTAAGTAAATATTCATTATTGTTTTTAAAACTTATATTGTTTGTGCAGCAGGTGTTCATTATCGTGTCTGTTGGTTTATATTTATCAATGTATTTTTTTAATGTCCACAGACTGACGGGAGCGCAAGCTTCCTACGGGCGGCGAGAGCTGGCAACCTAGATAAAGTGCTAGAGTTTCTGAAGACCAACACAGATATCAACACCTCTAATGCTGTGAGTATGAACATTACCTGGTGGTGTACCCTCTTGTGTTTAGTAAATATGCTATAATAATGTATACCCTCCTGTGATTAGTAATTATTTTCTCGTATAATAATAGGATGTTGAATATTACCATCAACACCTGTAATGCTGAGTATAAACATTACCTGGTTCTGTGCCCTCTTGTGTCTAGTAAATATTTTTCCTTTGTATAATAATGTTAAATATTACCATCATCATTTCGGCCATAACCCTGGTGATGGGAGGTTGTCAGGAACCGTATCATGAAGGCGGTGATGAGTAGGAATGTAATTATGGCAGTAGAATATCTTAGCATGACACTTAAGATGGTGCTACTTTGTTGTAAGATGTATGTAAGGAAATATACAGGACTGAAACCGTGCCAGAGTTAAATCATGATCATTTCAGTTCGGGTAACTTTGATTAAACGTTTCAAGACCCAGAAATTACCAGTTTGGACAGTCTGGTGTTACGTGCCCGCCGTAATAGGGGAGACGTAGTGTTTTCAAAGAAGCAGTGTTCCGTTTCTCCTCCCCCATTCTACTCTCTCTCTCTCTCTCTCTCTCTCTCTCTCTCTCTCTCTCTCCTTCGCACGTCTTTGCTTCCTCCTCCGCATTTTGTTTTTCTCCTTTCTTGCTTCTTGGTCATCCTCTATCCCTTCTCTCTCATCTGCGATACCAGTTTCTCTCCCATCTCTTCCTTGCTTATTCTTTATCCTCCTCCTCTTCCTCTTCCTGCTCCTGTTCCTGCTCCTCCTCCTCCCATAGACGCCGGTTGTGAAATGTTCATAAATTTTCCCGTAGATTTTATTTCCTTTCATTACTCAGTGAAAATTTAACCCCTTCATTACGAATCCGTCAGTTCACACCCTTCTTCCTGGTATCTTATTCCCCATTTCTGTCTTCCTGCTGACGATTTTTTTTTTTTTTTTTTTAAGCTTCCGGAGTGACTTCAAACTGGAGATGTTAAATATTTTCTTCATTAACCTCTTCACGTCTTGAGTGATCTAAGCTAAGTAGAAGCTTCTGTCCTTTGAGAAAATAAGATGAAAATACCGTCCTTGGGCTGAAAAGGTGATTAATGATTGGATGACGAGGCTGATACTGCCTCTCTCTCTCTCTCTCTCTAGATATATGGAAAGCCTCACGTTATTTCAATATACGTGGCTCTTATATGAAACAGAAACTTGCAGAAATAAACTCACGAAGGCCTGAATCTCGCCATAAAAGGTTTATTGAAATTTACCGAAAAGTTAAACAGACGTGCATATATTTCATTATACATGGGTATTTTACGAGATATTTAAGAAGCCAAATTCAAGTAAAAAAAAAAAACGAACGCATGCATCTGGCGGTTATTTTTGAAGTTTGAACAGCGAACGTTAACGGAAAAAAAAAAAAGTTATTTCGACCATGAGAGGCTTTAAATTGTTCATGCAACTTTCTCCAGTGGCGTAAAAGCAGTAGCCTCAATTTTTATTACATGCTTTAATATCTGCGTGTCTATAAAAATTGAGGTTAAACAAGAATTATATGTTGCTCGCTTCTAATTTGAATAAGTAGCCCCTTCCGTCACTCTTCCGTTTTTTTTTAATATTTTGGATTCTCACATTATTTTGCCCTTGTTCATGCCTTCGCGTTTTTTTTTTTTTTTATTCTTTCCCTCATTCTTCTTTCTCATTTAATTTTCTCTCCGTCATGTTATTTTTCACGCCCTTTTATGCCCTCTTTCGCTTTCATCTTCCTCATTCCTCTTTCTTGCTGTCTTTCTTCCTTTCACATCGCCTTTCTTCCCTGCTTAATTTTTTGCTCACGTTCTGTTTCCCAGCCTTACTAAGTTATTCCTGGCGTCTTAGGAATCCCCCCCCCCTCTCTCTCTCGTTTTTATTTGACTTCGTATTATCTCTCTCACTGTTTCTTTCACACGCTCAAGATGGTCTTAATTAAATAACAAGGGAACTTAACCTGACCTCCTTCCCCCCCCCTCTCTCTCTCTCTCTCACACACACACACACACACACACACACACACACACTTAAAAATACTTAAACAAAAGGGTGGGATGCCAAGTCTGGGATCGGCCTTTGACCTGATGTAACCAGTGGAGTGTTAGCAAACCTCTGCCACCTCAGCTAAAATTACCTCCGCCAGCGACGTTGGAGGAGGTTATGTTTTCACCCATGTTTGTGTTTTTATTTGTCCACACGATATCTCCAAAAGTACCCTGTGAATTTCAATGAAATTTTGTGGAAAGGTGGGGCCAAGAAAGACCTGATTACATTTTTGGGCGGACCCGGGTCCGTATCCTGCAGTGCTTTCTGGTTATTAAAACTTCTCACAGACCTGTGGGAAGTTTTATTATTCTTGCCAATATCGTTATTACTCTTACTTATTTTAACATTGCACCATTTCAAAGGCTATATGGCCTAGACCCTTCACACGTGGTCAGCTTAGTCGGACAGCTGTCTGCTTCTTTTGGCCAAATATGGTGGCAGTTCGTCAACCAGATCTCCGGATATTCATCCGGAACTCAGAAAAGTGTCAGCCTTGCCGTCTTAAGAACCGCATAAGGCAGGAAGCTGAAATTTTACTACAAAATAGCCTCAAGGCGGACGCAGGCCGGAAGGGAGTATAGTTGTAATCGGTTGATTATTCTGAGATCGTATGGGGTCAATTTTCACAATATTCTGGATGTCACCTAATTTTTCCTGAAGGATTAAAGTTAGAGCCACCAAACCTGGTGGACTTATAGACTGTCATGACCTAGGGTGATATGCACAAGATCAGTGACCTTGACCTCAAGACCCTTTTATAGCTCGGCTTCTTGTAGGCAGTGGCTGTGGGAAGTTATCAAAATTGTCCCGGGATAGTTCTGCTGTTGTTGTTATTATTATTATTATTGCTGTCTACAGGCAATTTTATTGGACTTTAGGAGGGAACTCCAATTTTAGTTACGATCGAGGCCCTGTGGAAGAACTGAACACATGGAAAATTTACGGTATATTTATTTCTTCCTTCGATGTAAAACAGGTAAGTTTTGATTTTTCCTCTCGTCGCAACCAGGATGATGATGATGATGATGATGATGACGATGATGATGATGATTATTATTATTATTTGACGAAGGGGCGCAAGCTAAGGAAAACTTCTAATATTGACCATCATGCATAAAAACTACTCTGAGATCCATCGTAAATCCCCCGTGAGAATCCCACATCCCTGACACCTCTTCCTTACCGATTCATTTTGGGTACGGGTGGCTAATATAATGTTTGCGTGTTATTTATGCAGAGTAGGGTGACATTAGAATGAATTAATAAAGAAGAGGACGGCATGGTGTAACAAGTAAAATATATCGCATAGGAAGAGGTTAGCAGTGGCGTACCTGAGGAGGGGCGGGGGGGGGGGGGGCTGTTTGAAACTGCCCCCCGGACCCCCAGTTGATGGGGGCCCCCAAAAGTCCTAAAAATGTATAAGCTTATATATATATATATATATATATATATATATATATATATATATATATATATATATATCCCGACAATCCCGGCTGAGATATTAGATAAGTTTTGAGAATGAGGGGGGCCCCGCGAAGAACCTAGCCCCCCGGGCCCCCATATCTGTAGGTACGCCCCTGGGTGTTAGGGAGCTTCCTTAACCGACGAGAATACGGGGATGACCTAGAATGTGGAGGTTTAAATTAGATTAAACATGAGGGAGGGCAGCGTGATGGAAGAGTGATAGTAGTGGTTTTGTCAGATAGACATATGGATAGATAAAGGTAGGTTGGGACCCCTTTGAGTGGCAGCGATTCCCCTTTGATGGTTAAAATGCTTTGTGTTCAGACGAATTGGGAACTATTATTATTATTATTATTGTTGTTGTTGTTGTTGTTCTGGTTATTATTATTATTATTACTATTGTTATTATTATTATCTACGTGGTAGGTGGGGGCGCTCACCATCCACTCACTCGATGTAGTGCTGCTGTCAGGTGTCTGCCCTTTCCTCTCCTCCATCCTTCTTTCCTTCCATCCTCTTCTGTCTTCCTTTCCTTCATTCTTTCCTCGCCCTTCTGCCTACGGGTAACTTTACACTCCCTCTTCTGTCTTTCTTTTCTTCACTCTTTCGTCTTCTTTCTGCCTGTGGGTGACTCTACACTGAGTGACAAGCCAATTGGTTTCCTGTACACCAGGAAACCATTTACTATGCTGGGTGGTAACCATATAACCAAATTTTGGCACCTGGTGGTTTAGTGGGTAATTATTGCGCTCCAGTCGGATTGAGCCGGTGTGGTGAAGGTTTATATCCAAGGGATGGTTGGGCTTGATTGCTCATGTAATGCCACTCAGGGATGAGTGAGGCTGGTCACTCTCATCTTAAATATCGGGACCAACTGCCTAGCCCCGGGCTTCTACGCTGCTCATGGGGCAATGTAGGAAAGGAATGGAAATTATTGTTGTTGTTGTTCTGATTATTATTATTGTTTTATTATTATTATTATTAGATAGAGCCAGGATTCCAGGGAGTTGAATGATGAATGAATGGAAGCGTGGCCCATAGGATCGGGCAAACTTTGGCTGCCTGGACATTGCTACAACTGAGCTCTATAGTATGCAGAGGCTTTCTCATTGGTAGCACGACGGCCTACTCTGAATAGGCCGTGTGTAGTACCACGGAGTTTGTGTAGCCGCCGCCAGGGGCCCAGGGCAATGCTGATGTTTATTTATACCACCGACGCCCACGTCTTTTGAAATTTGCCTATGAATTCGGAAATTATGGTGCCATGGCCCACTGCTTAGCTTATGTAGGCAACAGCGAAACAGAAACAGCAAGCTAAGAACATTGTGGAGGTGACGGGTGCAAGTGTTTCAATGTGGCGGACAAAGTTACATGCTCGCTGCGGAGGTAGCCTCTCCATAATAAGAGATCAGTGATTGGCTGGTTGCTACTCTTCACCCTGCCACAGGGGGGGAAAGGAGGTCCTGATGATGATGATGATGATGATGATGAAATTATTATTTGTCCTTTAGTAACACCACTGAAAAAATTTAATTTGCTTTTGGTAGATTTAATGAAGAAAGTTAAACACATATTCTTCTTCTAACATACTTAGCTTCTGACAGATATCCTACTTCTGACATATATAGTCTACTTCTGACATTGTACTCCCAGTGTATATATTATACTTCTAATTTAAGTAAGGTTATGTTGGGCTAGGCACCCTTAGAATGAGAATAGGTTAGGATAAGTTAGATTATATTAGTTTGTGTGTGCGTGTGTGTGTGTGTGTGAGAGAGAGAGAGAGAGAGAGAGAGAGAGAGAGACCTTCCATAGATGCTGAGCCAGACCAGAATTACTGCAGTGAGAGAGAACCTAGACTGCCCTCATACACTAGGTTAGATTATGGTTAGTTTAGGCATGGTTAGGACTGGACAGGATAGGATAGGATAAACTTGCTTTAGGGTAGGTTAGGTCATTAGAGTAGGAATAGGTTAGGATAGGTCAGGTTAGGATAGGATAGGTTCGTTTAGGTTAGGGTAAGTTAGGATGGGTTTCGTGACACTAGATTAAAGATGGAATACGATAGGTTAGGTTGAAATAGAATAGGTTAGGTTATGGTGAGTGTAGCTTGCCATAGAGGTAGAGCCTCACCAGTCTTGTTGCAGAGAGAGAGAAAGAGAGAGAGAGAGAGAGAGGGAGAGAGAATCAGACTCCCCTTATATGTTAAAGCTGATGCAGTCTTCCAAATGGGATGGGAGGGGGTATGGGGGAGGTAGATGTGGCTTTCATGTTGAGAGAGAGAGAGAGAGAGAGAGAGAGAGAGGATGCTTAATCTGACTGGGGATGGGGTGAGGGAATTGGGGTTACATAGAGTCAGTAGATACAGACTTTCCAGCTCATAGTGGAGGTGGTGGTGGTGCTAATGAACTGGTAATGACAATAATGGCAGTGGTGATGATGCTAATAAACTGATGATGATGATGAAAGTGATGATAATGTTGATGATATGAAAGTGATGATAGTGTTGATTATATGAAACTGATGATGATGACAGTGAAGAAGGTGATGATAATGCTAATGAACTGATCAGGACTGTGCTCAGGATTTTTGAAAATGGGGGGTTTTGAGAAAAAAAAAAATAAATAAATAACATAGTTTATTCACCTTATTCATTCATTTGTTGTCCCATGAGGAGCGTAGGAGCCCTGGTCTAGGCAAACTGGTCCACTTCTGACAATGAAGATGAGAGTGACCCATCTCACTCATGCCTGAGTGGCATTACGTTGGCAATATACCCCAACCACCTCTTGGATATAAATCTGCACAGGCTCAGTCTTATCGGAGTGCCATAATTACCCACTAAATTAAGGAACTCTGTATGGTAAACTTAGGCATTGTAACTGACTAAAGTACTGAAAAAGTACCCTCAAACTCAGAGTATTTTACATAGTGAACTCAACAGAACCATGGAAGTGAAAGACAGAATTTGGTCATTTACTTGACATCTTTCACTAAACAACACAGGAAAAACAAGAGAAAACATTTCTTCACTGGCTGATTTCTGACCGTAAACTAACTCACTCTGCACAGATATATATACTGTGTATATACCCTTTTGAAACATTCTAGAAAGTTTCACAACATTCTACAAACTTCCATTTTTTTTTTTTTTTTCAATAGCCTTCCATGACCATCCATTTCTTCTCTTTGGTAACAAAACAGTCTAGGACCTTTGTGAAACTTTTTAATTTGCTCATTCTTATATTTTGTAGAACTTTTTAACTTTTTCCATATTTTTTCTCTCTGGTAACATTCTTAATGGGAGATAATTCAGTGAGTTGCATTTTTAGTAGTATTTTCATTTGGATTTTTCATTCTTTCCAAATGGGGGTTGACCCCCCCCCCATTATGCACAGCCTTGATGTTAGTAGTGATGCTGATGAAATGATGATGATGATGAGTGACTGTGATGATACTAATAACTGCTGGTAATGATAGTAATGATACTAATGAACTGATGATGATGATGATGATGGTGATTATGGGAATGATTATGATGATAATGGTGGTGTTGATGGTGATGATGGTACTGTACTGTATTATTAGAATTGATGATAGTGATGATACTAATGGACTGATGATGAGGATGGTAATATGGTATTAGAAATGATGATAATGACACTGATGATGATGGTGGTGGTGATGTTGATAATATTAGCAGTGATGATGATGATGCCAGTAATAGTGATGATGACAGTGCTGATGAGCTGTTGTCCCTCCCTCTGCCAGAATGGACTCAATGCGCTGCATCTGGCCAGCAAGGAGGGCCATGTGGCCGTGGTGCGGGAACTGCTCCAGCGGGGAGCCAAGGTGGACGCTGCCACCAAGAAGGGAAACACTGCACTCCACATCGCCTCACTCGGTACTTTAACAATCCTCTTACTCTCCTTCATAAGTTTTTCACATCCTGATCATATGACTTAGCTAAGGTTATGACTAGCCTCAGGCAAGGTATGAGGCACTCCACATAGCCACAGTTGGCATCTTTATCCTCCTTTCTATCTTTCCTCTACTTGTTATCTTACTTTATTGTATCACATAGCTGAGGTTGTGTAGTCTTTGGTCAGGCAACACAGCGCGCCATATTACCTCACTTGATACCTCACACATCTCTCTCATTCTCGGCTTCTCTACTTTATCGTATCTTTTCATGCCACTTTGCTGAGGTTGTGAAGTTTTACGTTAGGCAAGATGATATTCCAGATTGCTTTGTTTGGTACACTCTTGGTCATAAACTCTCCAAACATTGCACTGTCTGTACTGTACCTCATTCTTAGAGCAGGTGTGTACTTCCCCATGGGCACATCGCATCAGAAATAGTCCCCCATGGACAGGGAAACACCAACTTTTTCTCAGCTTAGGAAGGTTAACTAGGAGAGGACAGGTGGAAATATTGTACTGCACTGTATATGTAGACTGCTCACTTTCTGGAGGTGAAATATGCCCCACCACTTGATGTAACATTAGCCAACCGAAGACCGTGCATACTTCAGTAGAAAGTTCTTGGGTATATTTTACACACTTTTGGTTGTAAATGCTGATAAACTTCCCTCTTTGCCATTGCTTTTACTAAGTACCATCATCATTTATATTCACTGTAATAATATATAAGCAAGGACTGGAATTGCATGATCAGAGTCAGGGTGAGAATATGCTCATTATTATTGCTTATGTCTTGTGTCACCAAGTAGCCAGCAGGTGACTTATATGAGAGACTTCCTAGACTTACACTTTTCTTGCAGAGGCTCACCTCTAAATTTGTGATTGTATTTACAGCGGGGCAGGAGGAGATAGTGAAGGTATTGGTGCAGCATCAGGCATTGGTCAACATACAGTCTCAGAATGGGTTCACTCCACTGTACATGGCCGCACAGGAGAACCATGATGGTGTCGTCCGCTTTCTTCTCGCCAACAACGCTAACCAGAGCCTCGCCACAGAGGTTAGAATCTGCTTACCTTTAACTTTTAATTTGCTGATCAGATCAAAATACAAACATTAAATGAAGAAATATGCTCATGTTTCTTTGTATTCTAATGTAATTTATTTGTTGTATTTGTCATATTAGGCATTATTAGAAGTAAGATGTTTTTATATTTCATGTTATTCAGTAGACCAACTTAAATTTCATCCCCTGAATTTGTCACTCGGCACATGTTTACATTTGTCATTATTTATATCATAAACCACACCTGTCTCACATGTTTCTGGTGGCATTACTTAGTTCCAGCCTTGTGCCTGATACTGAGGGGAGAATGGGAGAACTATATCCATCCATCCATCCATCGTCAAATACTGTACTGTGCTGTACTATACATCTTTTTCATAGGTTTGTAGTATTTAATTGCCAGTGATAAAACTTTTTGGATATGTTTTCCAGGATGGGTTCACACCACTGGCAGTGGCACTACAGCAGGGTCACGACCGTGTGGTTGCGGTGCTGCTGGAAAACGACACACGAGGGAAGGTGCGGCTCCCAGCCCTCCATATTGCTGCCAAGAAGGATGACACTAAGGCTGCAGCACTACTCCTCCACACTGACCACAACCCAGATGTCACCTCAAAGTCTGGTTTTACCCCTCTCCACATTGCTGCTCACTATGGCAACGAAAATATCGCTAACCTTCTCATCCAGCGTGGTGCTGATGTCAACTATATAGCAAAGGTAAGCCAAAAAATTTCCTGATTTTTAAGTATTTATTAAGCAGTGTATCAGTACTCATATAAGTAGTGTCCAGTAGAGAAAAACAAGATTCTGAAATTACCTAAAGATAAGTTTCTTTTGAAAGATGACAGCCAAATTTAGTGCAGAATCAGTAAATTATTACCCCTGCCAGTGAAGTTGGAGGTGGCTATTTATTCACCTATGTCTGTCCTTTTTTGTCCATTTGATATCTCCAAGAATTCTCAATGAATTTCAATGAAATTTTGTGGAAGGGCAGGCCATGGGCCAAGAAAGAATTTATTAAATTTTGGGGTGGATCTGAATCTGGATCCTGTGTATCCTGCACAATACAGTATCTCAAAAAGGTCTCAGTGGATTACAGTGAAATTTTGTGGAAGGGTGGGCCATGGCCCAAGAAAGAATTAATTAGTTGGGACAGATTTGGATCCAGATCCAGATCCTATGTATCCCTCACAATATCTCCAAAAGTTCTCAATGAATTTCAATAAAATTTTGTGGAAGAGTGGGCCATGGGTCAAGGAGCAACTGATTATATTTGGGGGGCAAATCCAAGTCCTTTGTATACCACACAATATCCCCACGGATCTGGATCCACATCCTTTTTAATGGCAGTGGCATTGGCATAGGTATGTGCTCTTTGAGTACATTCTAGCAATTATATTGTTTTTCGATTCACAGCACCAAATCACACCCCTACATGTGGCCTCCAAGTGGGGTAAGGGCAACATGGTGTCTCTGTTGATCGACAAGGGTGCCAACTATGAGGCCAAGACGCGGGACGGCCTGACGCCCCTCCATTGTGCAGCACGGTCAGGGCACGATACGGTGGTGGACATGCTGCTGGAGAAAGGGGCACCTATCACCAGTAAGACTAAGGTTAGCACCATACAACATGAAAAAACTGTGGAGGGCAATAGAGAGCCATTTACGTTGTTGAGCGGTAACCACATACCCAGATGGATGCCTGGTGGTCATGTGGGTTTAGGCACAAAAGCCAGATGTGGCCCACAAAAGTTTGTATCAGAGGAGTGGTTGAGGTTTATTGCTTACATAATACCACCGAGGGATGTGCAGCTGGTCTCAGAGATTTAATGGCTGAGGAAAGACATTCTCAAGCTTAATCAGTGAGCTCGTTGAACATAGTACAGTATGTTTTGGTAAAACATTTATCAAGTTCATTTATACTGTACATACACTTACTGTATATCTGGGGACAAATTGTAAATTTCATTCTGAAAGAAAATTCTGCAGACACTGATTTCTGGGACTGCATGCAGTTTTGTGTTCCCTCTCCTCAGAATGGCTTGGCTCCTCTGCACATGGCATCACAGGGAGACCACGTTGATGCCGCCAGGATTCTGCTCTACCACAAGGCTCCAGTTGATGATGTCACCGTAGACTTTCTTACTGCGCTTCATGTTGCTGGTAAGGATGGATTTTTTTTTTTTTTTAAGGTGAACTTTAAATGTTGATTGTGTGATATAAGAGTAATTCATAATCAAAGTTCAGATGTTGTTAGTCTAAATCTCCATTCATGTTTACATTGACAGAGACCATTGACTATGCTAGCATGTATAGGTCTTTCACGTGAAGCCAACTCTCCATGTGTTGTGATATTAAACCATTTCCCTGCTCAGTTCTCCCTGTCATTTTAGTTATGTCACCTCTTCCTCTGGTGCAATTTAACTTTTTAGTTTGTGATGTAAAAAGTTGAAATTGAGGTGAAGAGAGAGTTTGTGGGTTGTTATTTTTCCACCCATAGCATACTGTAATAATGTGAGTCTCTTTATCAGCGCACTGTGGGCATGTCCGAGTTGCGAAGCTTCTGCTGGACAGGAAGGCTGATGCCAATGCTCGGGCGTTGAATGGGTTCACGCCACTCCACATTGCCTGCAAGAAGAACCGCATCAAAGTGGTGGAACTCCTTCTCAAGCATGGAGCCAGCATTGAGGCCACGACTGAGGTGAGAGAGACTCTTTAATATTTAATATGTCCTAGGTAGCTCAGATAGACTTGCTTCTTGACCTGTCAATGAGTAATGGCTATAAATTTCATATATACATGTGGCCATCATTGCAATTTGCCATATTATCTGTATAGAACTTACATTTTTTTTTACTTCTTCCAACCATCTCATATATGGCATATTTTTACCCAGTCCGGGTTGACTCCTCTGCATGTGGCATCATTCATGGGTTGCATGAACATCGTGATATACCTGATCCAACATGGAGCCTCAGCTGATGTGCCCACTGTGCGGGGAGAGACACCACTCCACCTGGCTGCCCGCGCCAACCAAACTGACATCATCCGCATCCTCCTCAGGAATGGAGCTCAGGTTGATGCCAGGGCCAGGGTAAGTTGAAAATTATCTGTTTGAAGATTTCATCATCATCATCATAAAGGTAAATAAATTAATAAAGGTAAATCAATACACCTATTCAGAAGACTGAATTTAAACTTATTTTCCTTCAAAAAACAGTAGCTTAAATGTGAAGTTAGTTTGAGTAATACAGGTTTAAATATTTTGAGAACATTGACCTTTATGCCTGGTGTGTGAAACAGGAGCAGCAGACAGCACTGCACATTGCATCGCGTCTTGGCAACAGTGACATTGTGATGTTGCTGCTGCAACATGGGGCCTCTGTGGATGCCACCACCAAGGACCATTACACTGCACTCCACATTGCAGCCAAGGAAGGTCAGGAAGAGGTGGCCAGTGTCTTGCTGGAGAATGAAGCTTCTCTTACTGCCACCACGAAGAAGGGCTTCACTCCGCTTCACCTGGCAGCCAAGTATGGCAACATGAAGGTAGCACGGCTCCTCTTGCAGAAGGATGCACCTGTGGATGCCCAGGGGAAGAATGGTGTTACTCCACTCCATGTTGCTGCCCATTATGACCATCAGGTTAGTGCCTTTTTATGTTGCTCCTGCCTCCCACATTCTTACTCATATATGTTCTGTCCTATATGTCCTTCCACAGTTAAAGCAGTGGACTTCTGTCCTGTTCTCATTTCTGTATCTTCCTTTTGTATCATCCTTATATGAATAGCATATTCTTTTCAGATATAGAGATTAGTTTTCAGCTCTGTCAGGGATGTATCCCCTTTTTATTGCAACTTGTCTTTTAATTTCTTTGTGTTTGCTGGCATTATTGTGTATTGCTGTACTGTATTACTTTATTGGTACCATACTGTAGTGCAGTGTTCATCTTCTGTCTGCAGATGAGACATTGACAGGTGTAGTTCATGCCTATGACTTATATTCCTGAAAGGTATCTTGAAATTTGCCTTGGAAAAGCCACACTTTCCCCATGATGCATTCAGATTTGATGTAAATTAGATGATGATAAAAGTTTAGCAGAGTGAATATGTACAAGCAAAATGCTTAGAAAATTAATAAAGAGTGAGAATTGGGTGAAAGGATAAGTTACAGGAATACATGAAGGGGGGCAGCCTGGAGTGGCAGGAGGCAGCAGTTATGGGTGTTGATTGAAAAATTTGAGAACTGAGTTGTGGCCACCTTGGCAGTGACTGCCTTTAAGTACTCTTATATAACAAATTACGGTATTTATACTCTTTTTTATTTATTTTTTTTATTTATTTTTTTTTTATTTAAAGGCAAATATGCACTTGACAGGATGGTGATGATTGGCTGAATGCAACATGTCCGAATAACATTTACTAACCCAAATTTACCCCACATATATATGATGTCAATTAATAATGCTAACAAGTAAAGGGACTATGATGTGATGTTGCATTCAGCCAGTCATCACCAGCCTGTCAAGCGCATCTTCGCCTCAATTAAAAAAACTGAGTATAGTGAATGATTTTCAGTATGTCGTGCTGCCTACTTCATCCTTCTAATTTATCACACTTTTGCCATGTTTTCCTCCTCTCATCCTTTTTCTCTCATCTTTCTTGTTACTTTTTAGTAATCTTCTTTCATTTTCAGATGGCTTTACATTGAGTGACAAGTTTAATGGTTTCCAGTAAGCCAGGGAACCATTTACAGTACTGGGGGGTAACCATATAACCAACTCATACGTGTTCTCCACACATTAACAAGTGGGTTGGAGGAGGATTAGTTCCCTCTCCCCCTGTAAAAAGACTAACTCAAAGTCAAGCGGCCACCCCATGGAGGATTATGGCATCTGACTCTAGATAGACTTTCAGTACCATTAAGTAACAAAATATTCTTTTCTTCTGTCTGACAGAATGTGGCACTGTTGCTACTGGATAAGGGAGCTTCACCTCATGCCACAGCCAAGAACGGTTACACTCCACTACACATTGCTGCACGAAAGAACCAGATGGATATCGCCACTACCCTGTTGGAGTACGGAGCTTCAGCCAATGCTGAATCAAAGGCTGGCTTCACACCGCTACACCTCAGCTCTCAGGTAGGCAGGGATGTTGGTATGGCAGGTACCATCATGAATTTTTGTGATCAAAAGTTTTCAGTAATTTCCCTGCTGACTATGGCAGTGGATGATGGTACATGAAAAATAATGTGACAGCGGTATGAAATTCACAAGAAAATAGCATAAAAGGGCAGAATATTGTCTGACATTAAGGAATGAATGACATCTGGAAACAAGACACAGTTGTGGCAGAGAACTGTTGGTGAACTTTTACTTATGATTTTACAGTTAGGGATGCCAGGAGGTATAATCAGTCTGCACCTGAAGCCTGGGATTTGTGGAAAGAAAATGCTGACATAAGTGAAAGAGCTTCAAGTAACATATGCTTCCATTTCATGACTGAGGCTTTAATCCTTGCTGTGCTGCAGATCTCATATGAGGCAATGACTAAAGAGAATTAAACTTCCTTACAAAGAATCAGTGCATCAGGGGTTAAAAGAAAAAACAAAATAATTTCTGATTTGAGAATCATTTTATACTGAATCATGAGGAACTTAAGTAAGTGAAGAAAAGTTGTTAATTTATCAGCAAGTTACTGATGAAACAAGTAAGTGAAATAGATTTAAACAAGGGCTAACTTCTATATATGGAAAGAGGAGAAGGAGATGGAATATGAGGTAAAGAAAGTAGAAAAGATATGATAAGAGGCGATACAGGTGAGGGGTTGGGTAGAACAAAGCTTACTATTTTATGAGAATGAAAAAAGGAAAACACCTCCAGGAGTTTAGGAGAAAGACTGATACATTGTGTCCTCAGTGATATTGATGACTTTCCATTACCATATGGTCACCATCCATTTACTGAGTTCACTTATATGTATTTATCTGTTTATATTGGTCTGCTCATTATTGACTTCTTTCATAATGATAGTGGCAGATAACAGACACTTTGATTATACCACCATCAGTGATCTTCATCATGTTAAAGTTTTTTGGCTTGGCCCTCCTGTGCCCTGGATCCGTAAGGGTTAATATAGGATTAGCTGTTATAGTTGCTTCGTATGTTTTCTATACAGTACTAATTGCATATTTTTTGTTGCCAGTGTTTTCCCTTGTTACTGAATTTTTTAATGTCTTGTATTCATTGCTTAGTCTCCAGTTACCTGTATAATGAATGTGTTTGGTACCAGGAGGGTCATACGGACATGGCAACACTGCTGATTGAGCATGGGGCATCAGCGGGTGCATGTGCTAAGAACGGACTCACACCACTCCACCTCTGCGCTCAGGAGGACAGGGTTAATGTGGCAGCTATCCTTGTTAAGCATGGTGCTCAGGTAAGCGGACTGCAGTTTTTAACGTCAGTATTGTTTCTCTTACTTGATCAGTTATATTTGCCTGTCTTTGTCTTGATCATTTGATACCAATGGGAGGGAAAATGTTAAGCATTTCATTTAGGAACAAAAGGTAAGAAAAGAAAGAGGAGCGGCAGAGAGAATAAGATGTGTGGAAATGTATAATTGCTTGAAGACTTCCTGTTCATGCTGTAGGGAAGTACCAAGATGTCAGGTCTTCAGTAACATACTAATAGTGTAGATGTACTGTCATCAGTATACCACTTCACCTCTTTCCTTCCTCTACCCTTTGTGACCAGTCCTGTGCAATTCGCTCATATCTTTCTTGATTTACTAATCCCCATCTTTTTCTCTTACCTGGTACCCCAAGTATTTAACTGATCCCCCTTCATTTCCCTTAAACCTCACCTAACCAATCTCCTCCACTTTCCTTCAACCCCATCTACCTAACTAGCCCCGTCCACCCTCAGATTGATCCAGCGACAAAGGCCGGGTACACACCCCTCCATGTGGCCTGTCACTTTGGTCAGGCCAACATGGTGCGCTTCCTCATTCAGCATGCAGCCGAGGTGTCAGCAGCCACACAGCTTGGGTAGGTGCAAGTAGGGCTGCAGTGGAAGGGTAGACTTAACCAAGGATTAGTTTTGCTTTTTTT
This sequence comes from Coenobita brevimanus, assembly GCF_032717465.1. NCBI lineage: Eukaryota > Metazoa > Arthropoda > Malacostraca > Decapoda > Coenobitidae > Coenobita > Coenobita brevimanus. The sequence continues at coordinate 56,914,593 of NC_136966.1, forward strand.
TCACTGGACTTATTTAATTCATGTACAAATTTTTTTTTTACTGTTATTCTGTTGGTTATGCATGTTGATAGTTAAGCTGGTATGATGCAGGTACATGATCAGTAAACATGCGTGTTAGTGAAGGGGACACTGTCATTAGGGTTAGATGAATAATACGCTGATAACAGCCTGCCAGGCATTCAGAGATAAAGAACATAAGTGTGAACAGTGATAGGGGTGATAAGATAACATGAGAGCACACATACCATGTATGCTGGCTGGGTAGTGCTGTTCTCCCCACCTCTGTGTTCACAACCCTATACCTTGGGCCGGTAGAGACCACGCCCTTTACTCACCAGCTCAGTCATCTTACCCTCGTAGGCTCAGCACTTAATTTCTAGGTACAGTTATGGTCATAAGGTTGCATAGTACTCCACTGTTAGGAGGACACAAGTCAAGAGTTAGAAGACTGGTAATGAGTTACTGAAAGGAGCTTGCAGAGTTATGTGTAGATTCAGACAGACAAATGAGAGTGAAGGAACATTCCTGTGTTAATGTGGATGTGCTGGAAAGCATTAGGAGAAGTTATTTGAAATAATTAAGCCATGTGGAGAGAATGGAGAAAAAAAGATTGACTAGGTGAGTATATGTAAGTGAAGTGGAAGAGAGGAGAGAGGGAAGATAGGATGAGAGAGATGAGTTGGAGTATATGAATGAGGGTGGTATGAGTTGGAGTAAGGGCAGTCTGATGACAGAGGATAGGGTAACACTGAGGTATTTTGTATGTGACTGGCCCATCCAGGATTAAGGCATCTTGTTACAGAGATATAGATTATTGTAGATGTACTTCACATGAGGTTGTGTCCATCACTGTCCTCCCTGACACTTCATATCAGAGAGAGCCAAGTACTGTATGGGCAGAAAAACATATCAAGCTTCTCACAGTTTTGTAAGCTTAGCCAGTAGAGGGAGGTGAGAAGCAGAAGAGGTGAAATGTTAGGTGAACATTTGACCCCAGTTGTACTGGCAACTCTGAGTGTGGGTCCGAATTGTGTTTATAAATATCACAGTTTTCCTTACAAATGGTACAGGAAATTGAAGGAAACTGACACTTCAGCTTTAGAGCTAGCAGTGGTACATCAGTAGGCAGATTTTTTTTTGTAATATTTGGAGGATTTGATAGCAGAGAGAAGCATCAAAATAGGTGACTTATAACAGTGATTTCATATCATATTGTTAGACTTTCCAGTGCAGATGTTTGTTGCTGTGACTGGAAGAAATGCAGGGAGGCATTTTTGGCATGAAAATTCTGGATGAGACCTAGGCATTGGCATCTGCTAGTCAGAGAATACAGAAATTCCTCAGTGATCATACTTCCAGGTAACACCTTTCACAAAGCAGGTTTTCATCAGTCTAAGAACACTTTTCAAGTTACATACCATTTTCTCATTACTTAGTGACAGGAATGTGCATTTGAGGATCCCCCTCACTATCACCCTTTTCTTCTCCCCATCCTTTTCTCTGTCCTCAAGCTTCTTTATGAAATTTTGTATCTGTTTCACTCTTCCCCTAATCAGTCTCTCCCAGTCTCTTGTGTCATCAATCCATCTGAACTTCAGGCCTGTTGTTGTTTTTGTCCCAGGCCCGTTTGACTTTGTCCCAGGCCCATTTTAATTTAGTTGTTGAAAACCAACCATATAAGCCTGGTTTTCCCAGATATCTTTTTCTGGACTTAAGTTATGGTGAAGGATTATCTGTGCAATAAGAATGAAAGCCATGAGGTGGGAAAGTCTATTGTGGTGTGAGGGCTGCATTACAGTAAGGTCTTGTTCTGTTTATATGTGCCTTGTCTTCTCCAGGTACACGCCACTTCACCAGGCAGCCCAGCAAGGCCACACGCAGATTGTTAACCTTCTCCTGGAGAACAAGGCAGAACCAAACACGGAGACCAACGTAAGTATGGATGTTATAGAAACTTCATAATTGACATTCCCTATCTCAGACAGTTGTTTAACTGAATTAATATTGAAGAATCCAGAATAAATATTTAGATGAGGACCTACTCTGCAGACAAGTAACTGGGATAGTTTCTGTCCTTATATTGGACAGTGGTTTCTCTCAGCTGAAGAGAATTACTATACAATACTTTACTTTGTATTCTTTGCACCTGAAACTTTCCCCTCCTGTCATATTCTCTGACATTTTGTTTATGTCATATCTTTATTCCCTGGAGTGTTTTATTACACAAAATTAACCCTCTCAGTATGGTGATGTCTTTTTTCTGGTTTATTCTTGCCATCTCTAGATGATCTTGTTAGCTAAGGAGAAGTTAGGGAGTGTCCTTTAAGCTCGTCACAACCTGATTGCTCTCCCAAGAACTAAGTAAAGTTTTCTGAAAGTTAATGTAAAATGATGTAAATATAAAATGCTTCATTTGATTCAAGGGGTTATGGTAACCAAATGTTTCTGTTTCTAAATTCTGCATGCTCACCCAAATTGTACTCCGTACAGTCAACCCCCGCTATTTGAGAGTTTGCTGTTTGTGGGTTAACATGTTCTTGGATTTTTCTGGGAAATTATTTTAAGATATTTCCTGCTTTTCCCACAGCATCAGCTGTTCATAGTTGTTCTTAAGGGATGCTTTTGTATGTCTTCTGTGAGAAATGCTGTCCTATACAGTACTGTGCAGTTACCCTGTATTGGTATGTGCTGTTTAGCACACAGCAAACTCATCGTCATCATCACATGGTGATTACAGTACACTGTACCCAGATGGTGCTTGTCTATCATCCTGTACTGTCTTGTTAGGAAGTACTAATGTGCCATAAAATGCATTTACAGGTGTTATAGTGGGTTTCCAGGTAATAGGAATAGCTAAAACATTGAAATCAGTGACTTCTCTGGTAGGTTTGGGCTATTCATGGAAGTCAGCACTTTCGGGGTGTTCTGGTACATAACCCTCGTGAACAGTGGGACCAGACTGTAATTCCATCCCTTCACACCAGTTTCCCATTCTCAATTTCTGCAGGATGGCAAGACGGCGCTCAGCATTGCTCAGCGCCTGGGGTACATCTCAGTGGTGGAGACACTCAAGATCGTCACGGAAACGACTATCAACACCACCACCACTACTGTCACAGAAGAAAAGTACAAGGTGGTTGTGCCAGAGACCATGCATGAGACCTTCATGAGCGAGTCCGAGGATGAGGGAGGCAAGTGGAATTTTTCTTTGGGAATTTTTTTTTCTGTTGTATGTTTTGCTCTGTCTTGAGCTGGCAGTTTTGGTTATGGGTTTATTTTTGCAGCCTTTTTTTTTTTTTTTTTTTTTTTTTTGAAGATAACTTATTTTTATCATCTGTTAATTTTATTAAGTTAGAGTAAAAGAAAGGCACATGTCACATTTTTTGTGTTGATCCATCATTGATTTTTTTATTTTTATTTGATATAAGATATTTGTCATTTTTCACCCCTTCCATCTGAGGACATCTTATTTATTTTATTCTTGCTTTTTCCGGCAATTTGATTCAGCTTAGGAGAGGTTTTTGAGCTGGATAGGTTAGGTATAGCCTTCATTAATCCCCTCACTACTAGGAGGCTTCCATAAGCTGAATGAAATTGTCTGACAGTAGCAATAATAAACTATGAAAAGACAATTGAAGGGAGAAGCTATTATATCACAGTACAATGGGAGCATGTTTACATCTGCTTTGTGTGCTGTTTTAGTGTTTGTTTAATTTTGGTTTGTGTGTCTTTATTTATTTACCTATTTAGTTATTTTAAGCTGATGTCTCTACTTAGTGGAAAATATATGCTGTTGCACATTTCGTTTTCTTAATACTGTAATCAAATATTAGGAAAAGTATTGTTTAGGAGATGTAGGCCTACTCTTGTTCTTGGCATTTCATCTGTGTCTATGCCAGAAAAAAACATTATGATATTTACCTAGAATGATAGTGAATAGAATAACATTGCCAGAGTAATTCATACCTTAGCACATATTAATCAGCTTACCATTAATATATAGGTTAGTGCTTTGCTCTGGATCAGGCTTTGACAGGGTACTGTAATTGCCAAAAGCTACTTGAAATCAGCTAGTATACTTGCGAGAGTATGTGCTAATGTCAAACCACAGGTGATCAGAAAGTTATAAATCTTAGGAAAGTGATTCATCGTGTCTTCAGTACGTTATTCTTTCATCATTAATAGTTACTCTTATGTGGTATGATATGTATTTGTGTTATGTATTTAATTTATGAGTCTGAGGAAGACCTATTATTGATGGGGTTGTGAGGTTGGGTAGGAGCATTAAAAGAGCCTCCAACTGTCCTCTAGTGCTACTCTAGTCTGTTCCTGTGTGATCCTGTAGCCTCTGGTAGTGTGAGGTAGCCAGCAATATTGTACTGAGTGCCAGATGGAATGTTTTGTGTTGTCTTTGTGTGAGTTGTTTGCCCCTATGCTATGCTCACCACTTAGCAGTAACTCCTTCTTGTTTTACATGAAATTTTTTTAGGGCATTTCATTATCAGTTGACATTTTTGTTGTCTGCGTGTTACTGTGAAACTTGGGTAAGGGCAGGACAGCAGTGACCTCCTACTGTTGTCCCTTCCGAGCTTAGGACAGCATAATGTAAACCATCCTGAGTGGCTGGACTTATGAGGAGTAAGTGATTGGCTGACTTTGTTGAACTCCCGGAAAGGTAAATTCTAAAAAACTTGACTATGATGCAGTGAAGCTACTCATCCTGCCTCAAGTGGGGTTCTAAAAGCCATTCTAGCTGGGGTGCTTAAGTTTTTCTGCTAGAGGGCCAGACTTAATAATGATTTAGCAGTTCTTCAGGTATTGCAAGACAGTGATAATTGAGGTGAAGTACAACATATAAGAAATTTTTTCATAGTGTTATATTTGTATCAGGTGCATTTATCATCATTATCATCATTCTTACCTTTTTGCCCACATAGATGGGGTGAGGTATGATCCTGAAACAGGACGGGAAAGTACGAAAGTGGGAGAACTGTCAACAGCATGACTATGATATGAGCCATACTGTCATTGTTATTGTGTACGGCAGGTATTTACGAAGTTACTATATAATGTACAAGCACAGCCACTTCCCAAAAATGGTACCAGTAACAAAGTATTTTGTATTTAAATATTGACAAATACATCCATCCATTCATCATCCAGTCCCATGTCGCCCCATGAGGAGCGTAGGAACCTGGGGCCAGGCAAGTTTGTCCTGACATTCAAGATGAGAGTGACTAGCCTCACTTATCCTGAGTGGCATTACATGAGCAATAAACCCCAACCATCCCTTGGATATAAAGCTACACGGGCTCAATCCAATTGGAGCACCTTAATTACCCGCTTAACTACCAAGCACCATAATTTGGTTACATGGTTACCACCCAGCAGAGTAAATGGTTTCCTGATGTACAGGAAACCATTTGGCAGGTCACTCAGTGTAGAGTTACCCATAGGCAGAAGGAAGAGGGAAGTGTAGAGTTACCCATAGGCAGAAGAAAGAGGAAAGAATGAAGGAAAGAAAGACAGAAAAGGGAGTGTAAAGCCACCTGTAGGCAGAAGAAAGAGGAAAGAGTGAAGGAGAGAAAGACAGAAGAGGAAGGATGGAAGAAAGGAAAGGGCAGACACCCAAAGCAGCACTGCATTGAGTGAGTGGATGGTGAGCGCCCCCACCTACCACTTAAAACAGTATTCGTATTTAAAAAAAAAAAGAGCCAAGGGAAACTTCCAGGGCTTGAACACTGACTTAAGGAACATAGTGCATTTTGATAGAAAACAATAAGAGGGCACATTACTTCTCCAGTTGGCCAGTTATGACAGTTTCCTTCTCCTTTGAATTTGTAATCTAATTAAGAGTTACTGTATTATTAGAAATTTGGTTTATATGATTCTGGACACCTGGGTACAGTTCAGGATTTCATGAATGAATTTGGCCAATTTCTTTTACTTTTTTAAACAGAAAAACTGGTAAAGGGTTGATTGATGATGATAGGTGGGGGCACTCACCATCCACTCACTTGATGTAGTGCTGCTCTCGGGTGGCCGCCCTTTCCTCTCTTCCTTCCTACCTCTTACGTCTTTCTTACCTTCTTTCTTTCCTCTTCCTGCCTACGGGTGACTCTACACTGAGTGACAAGCCAAATGGTTTTCTGTACACCAGGAAGCCATTACTATGGTTGGTGGTAGCCATATAACCAAACTATGGCGCCAGGTGGTTTATTGGGTAAGTAAGGCGCTCCAACTAGATCGAGCCTATGTTGGTTTATATCCAAGGGGTAGTTGGGGTTTATTGCTCACGTAATGCCACTCAGGGATGAGTGAAGTTAGTCATTCTCATCTTAAATGTCAGGACCAACCTGCCTAGCCCTGGGCTCCTACACTCCTCATGGGGAACACAGGATTAGATGATGTATGTATGCATGTATTGGTTTAATAGCCCATCTGTTGAATTCTTATAATCTTATAAATTGTCGATCAGAGCAGCTTGAACTGTCGTGTCCCATACCCACTGCATATTTCTTAAAATGCTCTGTGACTCATGAAGTGAACCTTGATATAAATATGATCAGTCCAGGGATGTTGAACCAGTCACTGATATTATCATTCTGTGAACTAGGTTGGCTCATGTATATCTTATCTGAGGAAGTGGTTAAATTGCGGTCCACTTATGCTGTCATTGCCCTTTGGTTGAAAGGAGAAACGTCTTTAAAAATGACTTCTCATGGTATGACTCATCTGTATATTCTCTTCACAGGCAGCATAGAAAAAATAATCAAGAGTGGTGTAGGCGGAAGACAGTGGCTCAATCAGAGTATGTATCTGAGTGAGGGCTTGCTAATTTGGATATTATAGAAGTCAACTGGTTTGTGCTGGCAGCTATCAGCAAAAATTGTTTGTACAGTAATTATGAATAATTAGGCCAGTAGTATGCAGTTGCTAAACCCTCTGCTGCATATGCTGCTCAACTTACTTCAGATTTTTGCTTTATTGCACATAACAAAGGTATCCCCTATAAGAAATGACCTATTGGAGAGAAATGGAGCTCTTTGGTCTGCTTATAGAGTTTACCAGTCAGTTGAAACAGTCTTACTTAAAACTCATATTGTTTGGTAAGGCAATATTCAGTGAAAGATATACTAAATACTGTATGCTGAAAAGTTACATCATTTCTATTTTGGAGCATTAACCTTTGTACTTGGTACATCCTATCTGGGTTAGCTTAAATATAGCACCAAATAGACGAGTATAATCATTACCGTTTTATATATATATATATATATATACATATATATATATTTATATGGAGCCTTTGTGGTACAGTGGTAAAGTGTGCGTTTTTGTACACTGAAGAACGAGGATTCGCACTCCTCCAGGGTAATAAACTTTGGGAGCGTTCTTCTGGCCACATACTGCATTGGCGAACATCAGGGGTGCTGTGGTTGAACCAATGTCACATACTATAAAGTATGCTTGCACCCAGTCGGCTTGCACGGGCCGATTACACTTGGTTCACAGACTACACACACATCCAAAGCCACTCCAACATTACCATACACTTACAAGCACTGCTCACCCTACATACAATCTCTACCAGACAGCCTAAGCCACTTGGTAGAGATACATTGGCTGTATTGTCCCTGCTTCGGCTGGGATAAGCCGGTCCTGCAGTGGACACTCAAACTGCTGATGAGATGAGATATATATATATATATATATATATATATACAGTATTTATATATATATACTGCGTATATACATACACACACAATATAGTACTGGTAGGTGGGGCGCTCACCATCCACTCAGTCAAAATAGTGCTGTTTTGGGTGTCTGCCCTTTCCCCACATCCATCTTTCCTCTACTGTCTTTCTTTCCTTCACTCTCTCCTCTTTCTTCTGCCTATGGGTGACTTTACACCCTCTCTTCTGTCTTTCTTTCCTTCATACTGTCATCTTCCTTCTTCCTGTGGGTAACTCTACACTGAGTGACAAGCCAAATGGTTTCCTGTACACCAGGAAACTACTTACTGTGCTGGATGGTAACCATGTAACCAAATTATGGCGCCTGGTGGTTTAGTGGGTAACTTAGGTACTCCAATCGGATTGAGCCTATGTAGGTTTATATCCAAGGGATGGTTGGGGTTTATTGCTCGCATAATACCACTCAGGCATGAGTGAGGCTGGTCACTCATCTTAAATGTCAGGACCAGCTTGCCTAGCCTTGGGTTCCTATGCTCCCCATGGGATGACAGAGGATTGGATGATGGATATATATGTATATATATATATTATCATCATTATCTAATCCTGTGTCACTCCATGAGGAGCCTAGGAGCCCGGGGCTAGGCAAGTTGGTCCAGATATTTAAGAGAAGAGTGACCAGCCACACTCATCCCTGAGTGGTATTATGTGAGCAATAAACCCCAACCACCCCTTGGATATAAACCTACTCAGACTCAATCCTGCTGGAGCACCTGCATTACCCGCTAAACCACCAGGCACCATAATTTGCTTATATAGTTACCACCCAGTGTAGTAAATGGTTTCCTGGCATACAGGAAACCATTTGGCTTGTCTCACAGCATAGAGTAACCCATAGACAGAAGGAAGAGGCAAGAATGAAGGAAAGAAAGACAGAATAGAAAGGAAGGAAAGAAGGAAGGGAGAGAGGAAAGGGCATATATATATATATATATATATATATATATATATACACATACTGTAATACAAAATATCATCTTTGAGGAAAACTGTCTAAAATGCTGTCCCGTTCAGTTATGTGTACTGTATGTCCTGCGGGAGTTTATTGTGATGATATGTAGTGCACTGTTCAGTGTTCTGCCATGCAAGCAAGATAGAAAGTTCTAGGTCTTATCAAGATTTGAAGCTTGCATCGAGGAGTCACGTCACTCCCCTTCGTTAGTATCCCTCTCCAGGTGTTACAGCAATACCCAGATGACAAAACATGGAAATTTTGAATGGGCACCTGGTAATTTTGCCCTACCTGCACAGTTGTGCAACTGGCATTCACTCATCTGAGTGCCTCCTCCACCCTGCATCCACTGGAGGCTATAGATAAACAATGATGTGTCTGATTTGGTACCGATCCCTTTATGGGTGCCAAGGCCCTTCCTTGTAGTATGGAAGAGAGGTTGTACTGCATATTGCCCAGTTTTATCCGGTTTGTTCATCTGGAAGCTCCATAGAGTCAGCTTATCACCTGCTCCTTGAGTCTAGCCATTTGAGACGGTAGACATAATGTTCTCCACAGCTCAAAGGGGATGCCAGCAAGATGTCTTTGCCTTCTTTCCTCTATCTAGGTGTCTTCACACTGGATACAAAGTAGGTTTGTTGTACCAAAAGCCAATTTTTTATGTACTGAGACTAATACATCATCTGAATGACTCACTGACTGGCACACATGACTGGTTTTGTTTTTACTACTGATTTTCAATTAGCAAGGTTACTACAGCTTCATAACTATTACTGCAACACAAAAGCATGCATTTCACAAAAACATTTTTGTAAAAAAGGCAAAATTTAATAATTAAATTTTTTGTGCATGCTTGGCATGGCTTTATGATATAAATACAGTATTTGCAATGGATCTTCTCGTAGTTAAGTTTTTAAGTCATAACATGCAGTTTCTGTTTGATAATTACCAATATACTTTAGGTCAGGACTGGACAGAAATAATTCATCTTCTTTTAATTTTCACCATCCTTCTGACAACCAGTTAGTACCTTGTCCTTGTGTGCACAACATTAGCTGCTAGAACATAGAGCCTGAGCATGCTGACACAGGGCTGCCAGTCGGGGTCAGGATGAAGGGGAGGAGGGTGGCTGGGATAGGGAGGGTGAGGATGCATGAGAGTGGGTGGGCAGGTGAGGGTGAGATTGCATGTGGAAAGGAAAAGATGAGCCCAAGGTGAGGCTGGTAACAACGGCAACAGCAGAGAATGACAGGTTAAGCAGAGGAATGACCATACAGCACGTCGTCCACATGTCACACCAGATGCTACCCCATATCCATATCTTGTGCGTTTATGGTGATGGTTGGGTAGAGGTGCCTGTTTACTTAACTCCATGTTGCTCTTGGTCTGAATTGCTGACATGGGCCTACATTTTGTAACCTGTTTGGCTGTTGCTCGAATTAATAAGAGAACTTAGCGTTTTCATTATTTTTAATGAGCAGACTGTTAGCCACTGTCTTCAATGCGGAGTCTCATCTGGTTTGTAGTTTTCAGTATTAATGGTTTACAAGTCATTAATGTTAACATTCTGGATTGCCTGTCCATCTTACTGAAAGTAAGTTAATTATTGTTGATGATTCTGTGTAAGAGTCTTGTCATTTCAGTCTTCATAGTTTTCAAAGTGATAGAGATATAAAGCATTTAGTTTCAGTTAGTGAAAGCATGTGAAATTTAGAATATTTGAACACTACTCTCTGACTAGACATTCTTGCAGTCTTAATGAACTGGTAATAATAATCTGTAAGCATATCAGTGAGAAGTGTGCAATACTGGGAACCATTGTGTTGGTGTTTGAGTGTGTAGTTTGCTGGAGGTGTTAGGCTGGTAGTGTGAGACCTGAGGACTGTCCTGCTCTCATCGCCTGAGGGACATCACCTCAAGCCTGTGTTGTGAGTACATATGAGTTCAGCCAGTACGTACATATTGGGCCACCACTGTACCTCTTCTCCATCTCCTTTCTTTTTTGTATTACCATTACTGGTGAACAAGAGTAATTTTGTAATGTCGTTGATACAGAAGAGGAATATCACAAAATTAGTAGGGCTGCATTAAAATTATATACTGCTCTGTGATTGGAAACATGGGCCATATTGTAGGTGGCATTGTAGGCTTTGTAACACTCATTCCTCAACCATTTATTTTGTATATTACATCTATCCATCCATCATCCAATCCTACATTGTCCCATGACGAGCTTAGGACCCCGGGGCTAGGCAAGTTGGTCCTGACATTTAAGATGAGAGTGACCAGCCTCACTCATCCCTGAGTGGCATTACATGAGCAATAGCCACAACCACCCCTTAGATATAAATCTTCACCGGCTCAGTCTGATTAGAGCGCCTTATTTACCCTCTAAACCACCTGGCGCCATAATTTGATTATGTTGTTACCACCCAGTGTAGTAAATGGTTTATATATATATATATATATATATATATATATATATATATATATATATATATATATATATACTTTAATAAATGCACAGAATACATGTACCTTATATTATTTAGGGAGAGGTGTTACAAAAGTTCCAAAGCAAACAAGAATATGCCTTGATATCTTAAACATGTGGCTGATATGTATTAGTATTGCTGATCAGACTCTATTTACACATGACTTTGGCACTGGTATCTTCAGACCTTATATGATTTACTGTAGTTCCTTGATTTTAATTCTAAATATCTCATGACAAGTTGTGCTGTGTAGTTATGATGAAGCTTGATAGAAGAGCAGAGCTGTAGATGATAAATAGTGGTATGAGTAGAGGTGCATGCACTACTAACTGACCAGTGTGTGATTGCTTATTTTTATACTGTGCTTTGTGTTTGAGAGTATTTTATTATTTTATTTTGTCATATATTGTGGCTGACTTGTTTTACCTGTGTTGTGAATAATTTGCAGTGAAGGCCTAGAGTGTAGTGTGGACTGTGTGACTTTATTAAGATCTGACCATTTCTGAATGTTTGCTGGAGTTCTTGCACTTTTCAGAATTTTATTATCAGTTGATGAAATGCTAAGAAATATTGCTATGGCTTTTATATGAGAGTGAGGTTTTGTACACCATTTCTGTAGATTATGGAGAATCCTCAGTTAAGTCTAGTAACTCCATCAAGCACAACCAATAAAATTTTAAATGAAACGATCGACGCCCGACTACCTCAGGATGATTCTCTCCTTGCCGCCTGACTAACCCTTGCCCGTTGTGGCGTGTGCGTTCAGGTGACGACAATCTGGTCTCGTCCATGTTCGGTAAGCCGCAGCACGTCACCCTACCCTACTATGAAGGACAGTTGCGCTACACCAGTAAGTCCATCTTCTCCTCACTCACCCTCCCCTCTGGTCGGCCCGTCTGTCTCTGTAACTCGTTGTAGATTAAAATACAGGAGAGGTCGTATTTGGGATTTTGCTGTCAGCATGGGGCTTGTGTGTTATCTGCTTGTGGTTTATTTCATGTGGTTCTGGTTCACCAGCAGACCATTGCTTCTTGGCTTTTGATTTCTCCTGTATTTCTGGTAATTTTTTGTGCATGAAATGCCTGTTCACTGCTTAAGGGTATGTTGCATGTTGGGAAAATGGTTTAAAGGGAAGCAGAGAGTGTAACCAAGTCTGCAGCTAAGACTGGTGCAAGAGGAACATAAAATCTGAATCAGAGTAGTTATTGGTGGGCATGATATAATATGCTCTGGTATGTATTAAACCTACATACCCATGATGTATGCAGGTAGGTATATAGGTAGGTATTTGTTGGCCTTACTGTGCAGTGCTAACATTATAGTTGAGTACAGTATAATATTGCTTATTGTTGTTTGTTTTATTTCTGTATTTTACATCTGTATGCAATAAGTTTCACTTTCTTTATGTGCATGGATAGGCTTATGAATTTACTAAGACAATGTTTTTGTTCGGGATGATGTAATATCTGTTTCATGATTGAAGTAGGTGCTTGTGTAACTTAATTATAAGTGTATAATTAAATTAACCACACCTGCATAAAATAGCTGTATTTTGAACAAGTGTGCCATTAATTTCAATGCCAGCAAGTTGTAATAGGAATTGTGACAGGAGACAAATGGACAGACTGACCGAACAACAGGTAACTGAGAGAAAAGACAGGAGCTTTGGATATTTTGTAACACCTCTTCCTTAGTGAATTATTGTATACTTTACACCACAGTATCCTCTCGTATGTTATTGATTCAAACTGTGTCAATATTGAAGTAGTACAAGTAACATGCAAGAGAATGTTAAGGTGCATAAGGCTAAGCAAGAGGTGATATGAACCCTCCTATGCCATCTAGAGTATGTCCCATAAGGTAACTGAGTTAGAGTAATTAAGTGGTTCTAAGGTACACACTAGTTTCCTTTTTCTTATTGACACCAGGCTTGCTCAGTTTTATAGCTGTTTTAATCCATGGCTGAAGATCAGATAAAAGAGTTTGTTAAATGTGATTTTGTGCTTAATGAAAAATATGCTCATACCATGGTAAGTTAATATTTAGGGAAGTGTTGGATTGAGTCATATGCAGAAATAATAGTTGTACAGCATAACTCTGCTTACTGTCTGAAATGCTTTTTCAAGATACCGTGACAAAGATTGGCTGTGCATGATTTGTAGGTACAGAGATCAGACCGGTGAGCAAATGCAGGTCTGTGTATGTTTACCTTGGCTATACTTGGGAGTAAGTTTACACACACACACACACACACACACACACACACACACACATCTGAAAGCTATGTGGGAGATAAGAATGATGAGATTAAGCTTATCACAGAGTGCATGGTGTTGGATGCCTCATACTGTTATGTTTGTTTAGTTGTTTTTGGGCTTGCAAGTGACAGGTTGGGAATTACAGCAGGAGCTTGGGTGTTGGAGAATCAAGGGGGTATTAAAGTTATTCCTTTTATTTTTACTTATATGGTTAGGTTAGTAATGCAGCATCACATAGTCCTGTAGTGTCATCAGTTCAGGAGGCTTTCAAGCACCGCTTCGTTAGTGAGGTATTATTCATACTACACCTCAGTATTCTAATATATGCCATTATTTCTGTATACAGATAATTTACAAATAATAAGTTATTATCAAAACAATGTATCAAAAAATAAATGGGCAAGACAGAGGTGCTGAAATATCTCCTTAAGTTGTGAGAATACAACCCATAAACAGCATTATGTGTTTATTCAATATCAGATGCCATTGATGTGAATGACAATATCAAGCAGATATGAATTGCAGACCAACCTCCAGTATCACCCAATACTGCACATCATGAATCAGAATATTAGATACAGTAACAGCAGAGCATTATGCAGCCTTGTTAAAGTGACTACGTGACCAAAGGGACTCATTAAGCTTACTTCATTGTCAATAATGGTTAATTGTCTAGTAGTGAACTGTCGCATCCCAGATGATGTCAGGTACAGACATGAAGAAGTTGAAACAGTCACCATGGAACTAAAGATTGGAAACTAAAAGTTAAACAGTAGCAGTAAACTGTTCAAGGATCACATTTACATAATCTTCGTCTTGAAGATGAAATGATGTACTACTGAAAGTAAGAAGCTGACAGTTCTTCACCCTAGCATACTTGATGCAGTCCTAAAACAGTATTTCAGCCCATACAAAATATGGTTCTCATTCCAAGAATGTTTACATGTCCACTTTTAGCATGAAGGATGTCCCCATTACACCATTACCAGCTTTCAGGCCAACCAAACGTCCATTTCACCAGTACAACAGTGTCAGTTATATGTTGTTTAAGACATAACCATTTATATCTGCCCAACAGAGAGATGAGCACACTCATATTCTGCTAAGGATATAATATTCTAAACTACTCCTAACATTATTTACTCAGGAAATACATTTCTTATTGGCATATTGGAACCACTGCTCCCATTGCTTGCACAACATAGACACTTGTTTGACAGTATCAGATTCAGGTAGCCAGACACTAGTTCGTCAAGTTAATGGCAGAGTAAACAGGGAGTAATAATTACAGTTACCTATTTTTATTCTTAAATACATGAGTGAATAGAAAACGTTATTGAAATTTCAGTGTGTAGGGGACTACCATTGTATTACTGTATGAATTTTTTTTGAACAGTTGGTGGTGGGTATTAGAAATAATTGTTGTGTGATCCTTTACTATTTGCAGTACCACCACATTAATTTTACAGGACAGTTGATAATGTGGTTATCTCACCTTGCCCCACCCCAGCTTAGCTTTTATGGTGTTTTATCAGTGTAATCAGTAGACTGGAATGTTCACTTTGTCTGGTACTCTTGATAACATGTAAAATGGAGACCTTCATCCCGGAAGTCCCTCTGGATCTCGTGCATCCAAGAAATCCATTAAGATCTCAGGCCTGATCCGCCAAATACGTGGAGCAGTTTGAGTTTTACAAGACATTACCTTCTGTTGCTCAAACATAGATAGTAGGGTTTTGAAGGAAGTATAAGTGGACATCATGTAATTAGTGATGAGTGTTGAAGAACATGCATTTTTTTACCATTTGTTATGTACAAGAGACATTGTAAGTTCAGAGGTGTGACAGGCCAGTTAAATACTCATTTTTAAAGTAATTATTTTGTTCATAAACAGCAATAACTTATCTTTTAAAGTGCTCTTCAGAATACAGTTACTTCACCTTCTGTTATCAGACTTAGTACTGGAATTAGCACCTTATAGGACAGCTTATAGGTTCAGCATCTGGGCCTTTAACTTTGAGCTTATAATAAGATACCAAAATATGACTCCTAACCTTTATCCCTTATCTGGTGCGAAACATTAGGTGTCGACCTGTACCATAACCTCAACTGCCGACCCAAACCCTAAGTGTTAGCACAGATACCATCTCATATCCTGTCCCCATCTACCACCCTACCCAAACTTTACACTGTGCCTTACCTTGTGCCCTGACTAGTGGTAACAGTCTGACCCCCATTTATCTCCAGTGACCCCTGAACCATGGCTACCCCTTCCCCCATCCCCCATCTATTACTCCTACCCTGATAATCCCTTTCTGTTATCCAACTCCCTACCCCACCCTGGCCCCAAAACAGGCTGACCACATCGTGACGTCTACCTCTTACTCCAAATCTGACCCCCCAGTAAACCCAACCTAACCTAACCTAACCTAATCAAACCAAACCTAACCTAACCTAACCTAACCTAATCTGACCTGATGTAGAGTAATCTAATCTAACCCACTCTAACCTCTGTGTCCCCCAGGTGATGACACAATGCTAGGCGACCAGTCATACCGATACCTGACTGTGGATGAGATGAAGAGCCTTGGAGATGACTCACTTCCCATCGATGTTACCAAGGACGAGAAGCTGGATGTCTCCTTCATCAACTCAGGTGAGGAAAGAGAGAGAGAGAAAGAGAGATTGTTTGTCTGTGTCTGTCAGAGAGAGTGAGAGAGAGATGTTTGTGTCTGCTAGAAAGAAAGAGAGATTGTATGTTTGTTTATATGTCAGAGAGAGAGAGGGAGAGGGAAAGAGAGAGAGAGAGATTAATGAAAGATATAGGAGACAAGAAACTATTGAGCAAAGGAGTTAATCGCAGCTCTGGTTCCTGCACAGCTCCACCAGTGGCTCCAGTAGATCAGCTTAGCCCACAGCACGTGAAGGAGCAGCAGCAGCAGCACTATGCACATCTGGCCCCCAACTACCCTCCGGATAATGTCGATGTTTCCAAGACACCCATACTCGCCGGGTGAGTAGAAGTGATGATGGTTTGCCAGATGGGTTTTTTATGACGTATAGTTAAGGATGGGGTTAAGGTATCATGTCATAAATACATGGTAAAGTTTATGATTTAGTTATTTTTTGGTGTTGCGGTGAAGTGATGATAGAGTGCAGGATGTTTTTTTGTAGAAGGAATTGTTGAGTTTAGGGTTTAATAATTTTTTGGTATTGGGCAATGACAGGTTGCTGGATGCATATTTTTAAAGGAGGCATGGTTTTCTTCAGGATTTAATAAGTTTGGGGATATTGGGCAAGGCAGTTACAGAGTATGAGGTGCATAATATAGGTGGAATAGTTAAGTGCACACAGAGTAAGGCCATGGAAGCTGAAGTCTTTTTAAAGTTCATAGTTCATTTTCATAGAGTTATATATAGTAAAGTTAGGTCTTGAGCATATTGTACATTACTTTAAAGGTGGGAGTAGGATATCATTTCAATATGTATGGCTAAGAAAAACATATAGTTTGACACTGAATCAGAACATACCTTCAGGATTTGGTAATGGTTAAAGTTCAAGGAGTCTAGGACACAACAACAGTTGCAAGATTTGATTTGTTAATTGATTAGTTTTTGATAGTCTTGTATGTGGTTCTGAATTTTCCTAAGGAGTATAATTTGACCTCTAGGATAAGTGTGAGTAGTGGAGGCTGCCATTATTGCATCACAAAATCCAACACAGGTATACTTTATGCAGCAAAGTGAATGTCCAACTTAAAATAAACAAAAATCCTTAAATCTGAATGAGCGAAATGTCGGATTGCATGCCAAATGTTAAAGAAGAAAAATGTCTTGGATTTAAAGTGAATGAGCCCTAGCAAATCCTAACAGACTTAAAACATTGCAGTATTTATAATCCATGCCTGAGTTTATGCAGTTTCCAGAGGATACCATTACATATCAAAGTTTGATATCCGTGTTTGTAAAATACATGACCAGCTGTCAACACAGTGCCAGTCACATGGTTATAATGTGGCAAAGTAAGTAGAGATGAATTGCCGGTTAAGAGTAAATTTTGGTTCATTAGTCCCTTAAGTTTTCTTTTTCTTTTCTTCACAGGATGACATTTTCCTATGCATTACGTTTATGTTCTTCTTTTGTAGGATGTTATAGTTACAGGTTAACCATTGTATATTACAGTATCATCATTGATTTTAGTCCAGGCTTTTGCAGAGGAGCTTTAGTTACTGCTTTTTGGGTGGAATGGGGCACTGGATGGTGGTGTAGGTGTGAAAGTGTACATAAATAATGATGTGTTCTAACTGCCAGGGTTATGGTTATGCTGGTTATAACTCATGCCATTAACTCATTCATTCCCAGATGAAAGTAATTTGAGTGAGAGGTAAGCTGGATAGTGTAGCTAGTGTGGGAAGTATGGTTTCTCATTAACTTTTTACTTTTTCATGAATCTGTCTAATTAATCTTTTATGTTTTTAGATATGATCAGGGAATGACTTGTTTGATCATTTGTAGGCAGGAACATGTACTTCTGAACTTGAATCTTGCAGTTTAAGTCACATGATCAGTGTTTATACAGATTCACATTCAGATGAGCTACAGTATTCTTGGTCTTCTCTTTTCTGTTACGTAAATTTCTCATGCTTGAAATGATCCCTTTGTATGGTCTGTCATTTACCTTGAGTTTCTGCCTTTATCCGTTTAGCCTCTCACTCTCTCGGACTATGAGAAAATTACATAAATTCAAGCAGACTACTGTAGTATGTGGAACCCAACTTCAAATGACACTATCTTTGTCCAAAGCAGTTGCAAGTGATTTGACATCATCTTGTTATCAGTCATCATGTTGGTTAGATTTTGGTGTGACAGAACATGGTTTTAATTAGCTTTACCATTGTTGCATGAAGGACAGAAGGTAGAATAAGAATGAGGAAAGAAGTTCACCATTGTTGAAGTTGGTGTGTGCTTTTTGAGAGCTGTGTGTATGAGGGACAGATGGTGTACTGTCATGCCTTAGTGTTCACCAAGTTTCTGATTAATAGACTCTTGATGTTTACTGGAAGGTTTGCAAGATGATCACATAGGGAAAATTGCTGCCGGAGGAATATACAGCACCTGCTGCATTCACTGTGAAGTGCAAGGACATTTTTCACAGTTAAAAGAGATGTGTTGGTTAGAGAGTAGTCTTTATGCTGTCAGTAAAGGAATTTAGGTAGATAATACAGTATATGTAAAAGGAATCTTCAGAGACTAAGTAATGTCATCAGGAAACCATAGTGTGATTTATGAAGACAGCACTTGGTTTAGCTCCCAGAGTGAAGACATCAGCTATACCTTGGCCAATCCTTAGTATGGGGATTCATTAGCAGGAAGCATGGCACCAATTGATTTGATTTTGATTTGTATGAGGGCTGTAATAACCTGAGCTGGTGATTTGTTTGTGTGTGTGCAGGCCGGAGAGTCTCAACACCACCCTCAATACCACCATAGACTCCGCCATGATTGAGGCTCAGATAGAACCCCAGGTTATCCAGGCCAAACTTGCCACTCAGTCAGCAGAAGCAGAACCTTCTCAGAAAACCCCAGAGCCCCCACAAAAGCCCCCAGAACCCTCACAGAAGACCCCAGAACCCTCACAAAAGACCCCAGAAACTCAAGGAAAAATTCCAGAACCCCCACAAAAGACTCCAGAATCCCCACAAAAGACTTCAGAACCCCCACAAAAGATCCCAGAATCCCCACAAAAGATCCCAGAATCCCCACAGAAGACCCCAGAACCACCACAAAAAATCCCTGAGTCTGAAGAAAGGACTCAGGAGTCCCAGAAGAAGAAGAAGACCTCAGAGTCTTCCAAGAAGTCCTCAAAATCATCTAAGAAATCCTCAGAATCATGCGAGAAGATTCCCGAGCCCCCACAGAATGGCTTGTCTCCAGAGCAGGATGATCTTGCTGGGGTGGATGAGAAGGCTGCAGAGGCCCTCAATGGGTGGGAAGGGTACGTGACCCTAGAGACTGAAGTGTGCTTAGTTTCCAAGGAGAGTGATTAAACTGCATATTAAACTGCAGCAGAAGCTATGCCTGTCCCTCCTTGAGTTTGGATGATTTTGCAGGGCCTATTTCTAATTACAGCAGTTTGCACTTGTGTGAATTTACTGAAGTAAAAGTTAATTACTAGAACTGCATCCCACTTTCCAGGAGTGTGTTTTGGGGTTCATTATCTAACTGTTTGATGTACAGTATTCTTAGTTATCTAGTGCTGCTGAAATCAGCCAATTTTGGTGAGTTTTGATAAGACAAGTTGAAGCAACTAACTTTACCAGAGTGTGTCATGGTGTGATTAATACTTTACCCTGACCACAGTATGACTGTCCAATTGTGAAAGTCAAGTACTTTATAGAATAATACATTCAGTCATGAGGATTTATTTTTGTGTGGATTGTTTCAGAGTAAACTTTTCTTCACCCCTAGTAGTTGTTGTGACAGCTTAGAAGAGAGGCCATGTCCTTCATTGCACCACAGAGGAACTGTACAGTTGGAGTGAGGGACTGATCTTGACAAATTTGTAAGTCAAGGAAGAGCTGCTGCAACACATTTATGCTTGTATAATTATAGCAGGTTCACAGGTGTACCCAGCAGGCTCCAAACTGTCAATAATTTTGTAACACATTCCAGTACAGTACAGTATACTGATTCCTAGTTGTTATAGTGTTTACGTTTAAATGGTGGTGCCAGAGAAACCATCCATTTCCTCCCCCCTTGGTAAGGTTTACACTTCATCATAGTATTATTGTTATTTTATTTTTTGACAGTTTACAGTGTATTTAGAGATTATTACGAGCGAGAGCAAAGCCCTCCTGAGTCTTTTGTCAAGTAGTGGCATTTTCTCACATATGAGCTGCCTGACCTGGCCCAACCGTAACGCATTTAAGAAGCTTATAGCTCAGCAACCACAGGGTCGATCACTGCGTGGTTTGCAGCATATCATAGCCCAATTCTTTAAGATTTGTTTTTGATAGGTTTCATCACCCCTAGGTGGCACACTTGGCATGTGACACGTGCCAAGTGCAGCATGTTGAAAATCTTCAAACAAAAGCCACAGGCCAGACAGTTTGTTATAAAGGCATGACACTTGGTAGGTAGGTAGCCATCAGTATACTCTAGGCCTCCTTGGGGTGTAAGGCAACATTTCAGTGCTTTCGGATTAAATGGCCTTGCTCATACCTTGCCAACAAAGGCGTTTTACTGGTTTAAGATTGTTCTCAGGAAAAATAGAACATTGAAGAGTACAGGCTTTGCCAGAGGATTGGAAATGGGTGGTTTCACTGGACATTATCATTTAATTCAGGTGCCCTGTACATCATGGCTTCTGGGAATCTGATGTATGTTCAAAGAATATTTTGTTTTAGAATGATGTTAAGAATCATCCTCTGAATTTTTTGCATCAAATCCTGAGACACCCTCTTAATAAAGTAGCAATATGAGAACACAGATCAACAAGAAAACTCAGTAGTTTCCCTTGAAAAATGCACATATGAGACTGAAATGTAAATATTGACCAGTTAACAGCTGATGGCTTGCCTACAAGATTTTTTCAGTTTGGTGATTCTGAATTTGAGTTACTCATAGTTATGAAGGGCAGTGAAAAAAAAGTACAGTAGACTCTCATTGTACATGGGACCAATTTATGTTAAACACGTTTTACACAGAAAGGTAAACCCTGACTTCGCCCAATAAATGGGGAAAAAAAAAAGTTTGCACAATAGCAATAAAACAGTTTTGGAAGGCGTTTAACCTGCTCCGTCCCGACCGATTTTCCACCACTGACTCCCCCCAGTCCTGGCCAATTTTGGAGAATTTTTTTTTTTTTTTTTTTTGGCTCAAACCTCCGCTTTTGGTGAGAAACATCGAAAATTCATAGGGAAATCGCTCACCTGAGGTTTATAATACTGGATACAGGTAGCAGTACCCCTTACCTACTGCGTTTTCTATCAGGCTGGCTCCAAAGAAAACGAGTTCTATGGGAGGGTAACTATTCCACACCACTCATAAACGGTATTTATTTATTTGGTACAAATTTATATTGTATGTAGTACGAGAGTACATTGGTTTTCACACAGTAATATAGGCAATATAAGCATTGTTTCACTCACCAAACACATCAACATACCTGACCTTTTTTGGCGACATTACCTGATCATCATTTCTGACTGTTTCTTCCTCTAATGCTACGTAAACTTTGTCCTCCACATTGTCATCGATTGGGGAATCACTCTGGCCTTGAATTTCATACTGTGGCACAACGTGTCTTAACTAGCCAGGTCACTGGTAACAGGTGAATTGCCGAGACAGTGGCATGGGGGGGGGGTCATGCGGGGTAAGGCATTGTCCCTGCCTGGCATCTTGTAGAGGAAGGTGTCCCGTGTATATGTACCAAAAATCATGCACAAAATTTGAAAAATGTGCAAATGACAGACCTTGCAATTGTGGCGCGTTTATATACGTTAACGGGAGTCACAGTGACAAAACGTTCGGATGTACTGTATATTATACGTTAACGGGACGCGGCGGGTTAATACAGTAGGATGTCAGTTTAACATGAGATAGGTTCTAAAGAATCTTGCCTGCATCTTGTCTGACTCACCCCATTGCCACCATACACTATGCACTTTTTCTTCTTTGAACTATTTTTTCAATAATTTTTTCTATGGAAATAGCATTTCACTCACCTCTAGGTAGATAAGTCATCATCTGAAGATGCTGAATGCAGTTCAGCACATAATTATGTTTGGTGTTGCATCTTCACCAGCTGACAGGAGTGCAAATAATTAATTTACATTGGGCAATAAATCTGGGAGGTAGTATATTTCCTAGACTATTTTCCTGCATATCACTACTTAAAGTAATAACCAGGAAGGTTTTATGGAATGGAAAAATCTCTTATATTACCACTTTACCCAGTGTTTTAAGGCAATAGATGTAGGACATTGTTTCTCATAAGTTATCTAGCATGAGTCACAATTGATTGGTCATATAATTGTTTCTTCAGTCTCAGGGAGGATTACACTCATCACTCAGCTCATAAGTTAAGTAAAGTTAATGATACTGTAGTTTCTTCTTTGTTTCTTATTTTATTGTCATCATAGATGCCTTAAAAAAAGATGCTCTACCCAAGAAAAAGTAAACAAAAGACCACAAATGGTGATCCATTCACTGAGAGATGCTTGAACACATTGCATTTAACCCATTCCGTGCTGGAACCTTTGTTGTCTTTTTGGCCCTCAGTGCTGAAGGTTTGGGAGGCTGTGTGGCCCACAGTGCCAGCCATTTTCAACTTCATTTTTTTTTCCATGAATAGACCTGAAAAGTGGTCAGAATAAGCCTAGTGATATTAAAAGTGCTCACTTTGGCTGTTTTCCAACCGAAAACTGGTGTTTTGGTCCAGCACACTCAGAGTTGCGTCAGATGGCTACTTTCAGATACAGTACCACCAGCAGCTGATGTAGCTAGGTAGCCTAATTTGGTGTGGAGTGGGTGGATGCATACAGTACTTGTAGTATGAAAACACAACCTGGTTTACATAACGCTGCCACAGTCGAAACTATGATGATAGGAAGGTAGGGTTCCGTGCAAATTTTACTTATTTTCACATTACGAAGAGAGTGTATGTGAGTGAGGTGGAGGGGGGAAGAGGGAGGGGGAGGCCGAGGATGAGATGGAGGGATGGGGTGGAGAGGTATATGAGAGAGGGGGGTGTGAGTTGGGAGCAGGGCAGTGAAATGGCAGGGGACAGGACGACGTGGAGGCGATTTGTTTGTGGCCACCCCAAACGAGATTGAGGCGTCTGGCAATAGATAGACTTTTTTTTTTTTTCCCCCCTGTACAGTATTATATTGGTATAAGGCATGGGAGGGGAGGAGGGGTGTCTGTCATCCCATTTTCTGTCACACACTAAGGGCAGACTCAAATAATTTCAAGCAGATGTGAGGAAAACTGTGTCCATATATATACTGTCTCGGCAATTTAGGGCATTGTACACTGAGTTAGTCCGTATATATACGAGCTTGACAATTTTCACACTATTGGTTTGTCTGTATGGTATATATGCACATGGCACAGAATGGGTTAAAAGACTGGAGGTCATAGGCAGAGAGAAAAGCAGATGGAGGAAGTCTTTTGGAGTTGATCAGTTACTTACAGGAAGGACCAAGAGTATCAGTTAACTCCTGCATTAGGGAGTCGACAGAAAGGGTTGAGAGTATGTTGCTAGATGAGTGCTGCACGCCTGCCATAATTGAAGAGGGAGACAAGCAGACAGAGTGATCATTGAAACCTGAAGGGAGGGTTTCAACTAAAATATTTACAAACACAAGAATTGCAGCACCTCTTTTCTTGACTTTGGGTTGTGTTAAGAGATACCCTTACTCCAACTGCACTTTTGTGTGATTAGAGTGCAAATGGCTCTACCTTTCTTCCAAAGGTGCCACCATGGCCATGTACAGGAGATTACTAGGTTTTTGGCATCGCAGATTTTTATAAAATATATTGAGTCAGCATACCGCATCGGTGATATCATGCAATTTCATTACTGTAGGGTGAAAATTTGCTTGTGAGTTTGATCAATTTACCATCACCTTTGCCACATCCTAAGTCTTCATGAGTTAAATAGCTGGGTTCCATAATCATAACCCATGATGCCCCACAAATAACTGTCTATTTAGCAGTTGTTGGAGGCCTGTATTGTAATAGTGAAGTGAAATGCATCAGGTTGGAAGTAAGTCTGGTGTCATTGCAATACTTGGGTTGCCATTACAGGTTGTCAGAACAGGTTTTTGTGATATTTCCACTTCTTTTGAATGCTGTAATAGGTGTCAGTGCACTAATAAATGATGAACAATTTTTATCAGTAGTATGTGAAGTGTTCTGTTAAGATGCTTGTAATAGCATCCAATGTTGCCCCGATTGATGTGAAGAACTGTATAATGGAATGTGCATTAGATACTTATTGATAGGACTTAGTTCAGAGTTGTATGATGAGATAAAAATATTTTCTAAGATTAAGTTTGTGTCTACTCATAATTTTAAATATTATCTGAAAGTCAGTGTAAAAGAAGAAGTAATCCATCAATATAACCGTAACTCTTTGGGCTGCATTAGCACTAACAGTGTAAATAACAAGTGCTGTCCCAGAGCTGCTGCCAAATGCGTAGAGTAGCACTAATCACCCACCTTGTTGTGTCAGTGTCGTGTGTTTCCTCCATGTATCTGTTAATTTTTTGTTCAAAGCAACACTCTGCAACACATCTTTTGATGCATGTGAGGCTTGATAGCAAAGTGCAGGATTACACAGTACCCCAGTGGAGTTTTTTGTTTTTTTTTTTTTTTTTTTTTTAAATATAAGCTGATGAAGAGACATAAGTTTATCAGAGCAATGGTTGAGGGAGTATGATACATCATTAGTGAATTTTTGACTCATGATTCCTAACTTATGACTTGCAGTCCTAATCTCTGTTGTACTGTAATGAATGAATGTTATGCAGTACAGTACTTAGTTATAATACTGACTTGGCTTATTAGAATGATTGATTAGTTCCTAATTGTTGCCTAATACTGCACTTCACCAAGAGCTGAGTGGATAGAATGTGTTAGAATTAATTTTATAACAGAGACTTTATATGGCTCATGCAACTAGACTTAACATTTATTTTGGTAGTTTTTATTAGTAAGTTAGTCTGCAGTGGAGGCAGTGTACTGGACTGAAAAATATGCCTCAATCAGTCCAAGCACTTCACAGTATATCAGTGTGAACCCTTTGATTTGATTAGGTAGAATATTTTGTCTATATTGATGACTGCCTTGCCTGCCCTCGGGTGCCCAGATACAGGAGTTTTCAGAGCCTGGGCACTCAGTCATCACTGTACTCATACGTCAGCACTGACTCTGATGTGCCCCCGAGCCACACCGGCCCTGTGTTTAAAAGGTAAACAAAGCACAGGACCACTGGAGTCGCGAGCCCACATTAACGTCCCGTTGCTTGTGTCTGTCAGGTGTTGGTGGGGCATACCATTAACTATTGAGACCAGGGATGTCTTTTTTGCTTTTATTTCTCTCCATCTCCTGACAGTTTTATTCACTTTAGGACAGGCTTTTCAAACTGGTGGGGTTAGATATAGTATTATTAAACCCCTTCAGTACAAGAGGCCTATCCTGAGCTGATTAAAATTTTCTGGTAGCAGCAATAATAAACATACAAGGGCATTACCTGGATTTGAGGGGTTAATGACCATATTATGATCATTGTAGTATCGCTGTATGGGAAATCTTGGTATACTGCTTGGGTAAATGACTGGTGCAGTAACTAGTAACCAACACTAGGTTTGGACTGTCTTTAAGGTATGGGCACTTCTCATAAAATTTATCAAAAGTATGATTTGGCAAATATCATGGAGCAGTGTTTTGCACTAGGGTTTTTATGGGTATGCTAACCACTGTCTTTCATTCTCTGATATCTTGGAAGAGAGCATAATTGCGAACTTTACTATACTTCTAATTTTCACCTTCTTGTTACAAAATTAGTTCACATGTATTTTTTTTAAGGAATTGTTTCTGCTTCTTTAAACTGAAAGGCATAGATTAAAGAAAAGTTAGCATTCCCCCATCATAGGTAAAGAAAATTAGGTACACAGGCATCAAAAGATATATGCTGAATCTCCCTTGAATTGCAGTGTAAAATTAAGTTTATGGCATAGCAGGAGGTAGTACGGTATTGGTGGGAGAGAAGAGGGAAGGAAGGGGAGAGGGAGAGGCTGGGCAGGAGAGGGAGAGAGGGAGGGAGGAAGACAGGTTGGCAGGTATGCAGCTAGGAGGTGAGAATGGTAGTTAGGGGAGAAAGTAATGTTCAAGAAATGGAGGGAAAGGGAAGAAGATTGAGAAGATGAAGGGGAAGATGAGCAGTGGGAGTTGACAGCCACTTGTGGAGTGGACTGGCTGGGGGGAAGGGGTCTGAGATCACCCCTATGAAAAAGGCACCTTTGCCAGAACTCAGGGCCTAAAATAGCCTGGGTGGTGGTGGGGACACGTTAGCAAGAGAGAAAGTCCAGGGGGGAACCTCAGTGCTGGCCTGGTGCTGTGACCGCCTCCACTACTACACACATCCATTCACAACCTCATAACCCTAATTTGCGTGCCGTAGACATGGCAGTTAAGCAGCGGTAGTTATCATCAGACAGTGAAGAGGATTACTTGTGTCTTGTGGAGTACATACAGCCATGTGGGAGGTTGAATGTGAGGATAGGTTCTTAGGACCTCCGTGGAAGAGCCTCAAGATTGTCAAAGTGGAATTCGGTGGTTAGAATGTAAACTACGCTTTTTTTTTTTCTTTCTTTCTTTTTTTTTATAGTTCAGCATGGAAATTTCATGGAGTTTCATGGTGTCTCTGAGTAGTTGTTACAGCACCATGAATGATGACAGGATCATATTTCGTTTAATTTATTACATCCTTGAAAGCACAAAAAGCCGTAAAATATGATGTTACTATTCCTGCACCCTTGATTATGTTTGACTTTCCCAGTTCAACTCCCAGGTGGTGGTATGTGGGCCACATATCACTTTCGCGTTTGTGATTTGTTTTTTGCACTCGTTGGGAACTCATGAAGTGTTGTTCGGTGGTGTGTTGTGTGTCGCCTGAGGTTGAGTAGTGTGTGTCCCTTCTCCTTTCTTGTTGCATCTGTACCTCTCTGATCATTCCCTTGCTTGCACCTGTACACTTTATACTGTGTTTATTTTTGTAGATCTGATATAGTGTCAGCATTTCAATACATTTTTTTTTTTTTGCTTATTTCATTAATGTTTTGTTCTGCAGTTTCTACATATCATGATTTTGCACTACCATTTAAATTGTGGCTTATTTGGCAGTACTGTAAACAATGAGCATAATAAATGTGTGTGTATTTTTGTGCACAGTAATAAGTAATTTTTGTTTATGCTTGTTGGGCTATACATCACCACTCTAGCACTCTGATATTCCAGACATTTTTTGTTGTAGTTCATGGGTGGAGTCGAGCTTCAGTGTCAGTCAGCCTTCTGCTATTGTGTATTTCATTTTTTTACTCTTTTTGTTAATGGTAAGCCTACTTGCCCAGCGTGAGCCTCAACAGCCTGGCGTCTTGTCTGTCGGGCGGGACCAACACTTCGGGCATGTGGCGCGACAGGTTGGCACGACACGCGTCACGCACAGCTATCCTATACTCTGGCCTTATTCTTGTTGGTTAAAGAGGTTTTCTAGCACCTCCTCCCTGTCAATTTTTGTGTGCCTATGTCATACTAATATTGTATGTTACTGATGCAAACTTTAACATACAAGAGAATAGTAAGGTGAAGAAGGCAAAATAAATAGGTGAGGAAGAGTATAAGAAACCTTCCTAAACCGACAAGAATATGGGCTTCTGCCTCCTGCATCACCAGGCCATCTCAAAGTTTGTTGTGGGATGTGAGCCACAAGTTGAAATGTATATCACAGTCATTGATGAGTGATGGATGATTTAAGTTTTATACATCATCAGTTGATTGGGTAAAACTGTAATGAACTACAGTAACTGTGTGAGGGTTTAGTCAGTAGGTATTCAGGTGACCTTGAAAAATTTAAGAGTGAAAGCTAGTCTAGTGATTTTGAATTTTTGATAAGCTTCTGGTTGAAAATGACAGTGATGCAACCCACAGAAAATTTGAAGTTGACTGGTGAAAGAGTAATTTTTAAGGATGTTTTAGAGCTGCAAGAAACCCTCCTGTCTACCTATAAAACCGACCTCCCTTCTGGCCGACCAATAACTCATATGACAGCAACTCTTGGCCCACCTCCAATGTGGGCGGAGGCCGGGTGGGGTGGGGTGAGGCAGGGTGGCCAGGAGTTTTGTTACATGAGGAGAAATTAAAGCAGACAAGATCTGGTGGTGTCCATACTTAATTTCATTGATGGTTATTCATATAATCATACTTAATTTCATTGATGGTTATTCATGAAGGAGTACTAGAGAGGAAATCCTTCATGCAGTGGCACTAATATAACCAGGCATCTCTGCCGCCTGGTTATACAAACGTCCCTCAGCTTCCTCCCAATCTCCTGAAAAAAGGAGGAAGGTAAATTGGAGCTGACAGGCAGCTTCCAGATGAGCCTGGACCCCACTAGAACAACAATTTATGAGGGATTAGAAAGGCCAGCATATGTTACTGAAACAGAAACTGTACATTAACCAAGAGATTTCTTCTGGTAATTGAAATTATTGTGATGAATCACTTTCATCCAGTACAATCATTTATATTTCATTCTAGCTGCCACTAGACATTTATGTTCTGCTTAAGAGTTTTTTTTTTTTTTTAATGGAGAGGTTACATGTAGTTTTCATTAACTCCTTCACTGCAAGAGATTGCCCTTAAGCCGAATAAAATGCTTTGGTGGTGGCCTAATTGAAATAAAAATGGATGTCAATAGTGTGAAGGGTTAAGACCTACTTTATGAAGGTGTTGTGTGGAGGCATATCAGATTTTGTCTGTTAGGTCTGGTATGGGAGTCTGCTCTGTATTCTCTTAGCCATTATGAATGGTGTCTTCTGGTGGCCTGTTTTATTTGCATTTTTATATTTTTTTAGTGTTTGATAATGTGAATTAAAGTGTCTTTTTTGGCATGGAAGGCTATATTGTAGATACCATAGACCTTTTTTCTTTCTCTCTTGTTCAGAAAGGCTTTGCCTCAGGCACCATTCAATCCATAAAGGAAGGGTGGTCTCAGAATGATCTAGTCTGAGCATGTGAGCATGTCTCTAATACAATATATATATATATATAAAGCGTGAAGAGGAATGCTCGTTGGGAGAGGAGAAATGCCCTCCATCTTCCTTCTGCCTTTGGATGATGTTAGTGAATGTCTTATAGATTGTTTACTCTTTAATGTTCTCTTAACAAGCATTTTAAATTCATAGTAACTAATAATGAGCTAAATAATTTTGACAGACTAATTTATTACAATATCCACAAACACAACAACTGTCTTTATCATGACTGTCAATTTAGTATGTTTTGAAGCCATTTATGTTTGTCACAATGGCATGACATCCTTGGCAAAAGATATTATTGTAGTTTATGTATAGTGCACTGCAGTAGATGCTAGAGAGGGATACCTTCATGTGGTGGCATCGATATATCCAAATTGCTCGTCTGCTGTTTTAGAAATGTCCCTCGATATCTTCTCCGTCCTATTAAAAGGAGGATGGTAGACTGCAGAAGGACAGCTTCAGCCTGCAGTCCACCAGGCTCACATTCAGATTATCCTGGTGGCACAACAACATTGACAATAACACTAACAGTAACACACTGTGGTATTATGTAAAATACTGTATAGAACAATTTACAATACAGCATCATTATACAATACCATAGGACCTTGGGTAAAATCTACTTAATTAAGAATGGAGAGCTATCAGTGGGTGCAACACATGGAGATACTTGGTAAGAGCTCTGGTGCACGGTGCAGTAAAATGTGGCCCTGTTACTCGGCCATTATTGATGGGACCATAAAATTGTCTCCTGTTTTGTCATGTTTGTAAATAGTGATTGTACCCGTTTCATGTACTGTACACTTTTGGCTGTTAGCCCTGTCAGCCCAGGGATGTCTTTTCTCAGGTGAATGAAATCATCTAGTTTCCCAGGTTTGAAAGGATTATTGAAAATCTTTCCAACTCATTCATCCTGGGATTTTTGTAACCCCTTCATCCTGGGAACATCTTTTCTGGTGTAAGCAAAATTTCCTGTAGTTGGCCAGAATGAATCAAGTTATGTATCCTTGGGCTGAAGGGGTAAGTGAATGGAAGAGCACCTCGGAAAATGTGTTAGCTGTACAGTCTTGTATTAAATTGTTTGGCATATGTTAGTTTAGCTGTGTCAGAGAGGTCAGATGTTTAGTATTTGCCCTGTGCTTTTGTTGGGTTGGATGTCAGAAGTGAACTTATATTGATAATGACTTATGCGATGATGAGTTGTACATTTTCTTAGTTGTCTTTATGTAAAATGTAAAAGGCCGTATGTCATGTGTATTGGGTATGTCAGAAAAGAAAATACGGTTAATTTATACGGATACAGCACATGTAGACATACTAGGAGTGTTTTTATAGTGCTTGTGTGTCGTGTCACATTGGGAAATAGTGATTTCGTCTGTGGGGTCTAAGATAGCGAACTGTTTTGTTATGCTACCTGCACGCCCGTGTTGTACAGGGTTAGTCTTGTGAAGTTATTGACACTGACACACCACACAACACACAGCTCAGCTCCATTTGTATCCCTCCGTTATCTTGGTTATCCTAACCTAACCAAACTTATTAACCCACCCTACTTATGTGTATGTCTTAAACTAACAACCGTTCTCTAACCCCTCTCTTGCACGCCTTCCTCCTGTAACAGCAAACTCTCGTGGCGCACGTAAGTATACCTCCCGGTGAACTGTAGATAGGAGACCTGTGCTGTCTTCAATAGTGTCCTAGTCTACTAATATCACAGTACTATAGAGGACTCTTGGGTTCTGTGTCTTGTAGGTGCTCTGTAGAATCTTGGCTGTGTTCTGATCATTTAACTTTTTTTTTTTTTTCCAGCCGTGATTTTGATTTTTCTTGACTACTGTTCATTATAACCATTTTTTTTTTTTTTTTTCTTGTCAGAGGTCTTGTATGACAGACTCTCATGTGGCTTCCTGAACTTATAATTTTAAACAACTGTGAATGCCTTTTGATTTTAAGAATAATTTTCATCTAAATTAAATATGTACAGTGTAATTATTGTTGATTTTTAATGTGTAAATAGACTTGGTGATCATTGTTCGTTGTCAGATATTTTATATTTTAAATTCCAACTTCCAGTATAAGAATAATTTGGTTATATCAGAATAAACTGTGTAATTTTTTTGTTAATTGAAAGATCCCATTCAGCTCAGTGTTAAATATTAAGGCCTTGCTGCCATAAAAGATACAGTAGTAACTTTTTAAGTGTCGTTTTTAAATAATTTGAAAGAAATTAACTGAATTTATTACAGTATTCCATTACCCTGGCTTAAGTTGTGTCATACAGCATTTCTTTTGTTATTTGGAGCACCAGTTGCCGAAAAAGAGTTACAGTAGAGTAGCACATATTGAATTTGACACCATGACTGGCATTGCAGGTTCCTGGTGAGCTTCATGGTTGATGCTCGTGGGGGTGCCATGCGTGGATGCCGGCACTCTGGTGTCCGCGTCATCATTCCCCCACGCAAGGCTGCTATGCCCATGAGGGTCACCTGTCGTTATTTGAAGAAGGACAAGCTGGTCCATGCTCCCCCTCTCATGGAGGGGGAGGCCCTGGCCTCACGCATCCTTGAGATGGGACCAGCAGGGGCCAAGTTCTTAGGGTGAGCTGCATTGTATGTTGTAATACATAAGTTAACACCTAGATTGTATACTGCATAAGACTCCTTTATTCCAACTTGTCACTGGTTGGCAGAATTTTTGTCCTGACTGATTACTTGCTTGTATAGAAGGGTATTGCAATATAGATATCATTATTCTCCTTGACCTATAGGATTCTGATGTACAAAGGGCATTTTTTAGATGTGATTATCATCAACCACAGCACTAGTTTTTATCTGTCCCAAACGCTGAGGGGTTCTGGGACAGGTATTGTTTTCACTCAGTTTGTCTGCTTGTCTATTTGTTTGCTTGTTTGTTTGTTTATTTGTCTGTCTGTCTATCTGTTTGCGAGTCAACAACTTTACATTAAAACTACTGGTGCAATTTTGACAAATTACTGGGATGATGGGCTATGACCATCTGATCACCTGATTAAATCTGGGACCAAATTGGGCCAAGGCCCAGGCTGTAGCCCCCTAAAATGTAAATATATATATATTTTTTTCCTTTTAAATTTGTCATATCAACATGAAACCAAAACCTAAAGGTATATCTGTCAAATCTGCATCCTGTAACAAGCCTCATTATGTTGGGGGGGGGGGGTCAATGTCAGGTGGGTCGGGCCTAAAATTTCAAATGGGCATAAAATCGTCAATTTTCAACCGATTTACACCAAATATGATGTGTGACATCTTTGACTAGATGCCCTGCTGTGTTTATACGTCAGCACTAAAATGACTGCCAGGGATGGGTTTGCTTTGCCTTGGCACCTCTTCTTGTTTTTCTTTCTTTATATTTAGCCATATCCATACATTTATTATTACTTTATCTTATCAGTGTAATCTATTTTCCATGTACGGTACAGTGTTCTTCAATGTCTCTCATGCTTTCAGCTTTGTGATCATCAAGGTGCCTTAGTCCATTTCATGTACTCATTTATCCTTCTTTTCCTTTTCTGTACTGAGGTACATGAACTCCTTCATCAGTTCAAGTCACTACTTGGTAGCACATTACACTGATTGTCACTTTCTTCCCCCAACCTTCAGCCCTGTGATCATTGAGGTGCCTCACTTTGCCTCACTACGTGGGAAGGAGCGAGAGATCGTCATCCTGCGCTCGGACAACGGGGAAACTTGGCGTGAGCATACCCTGGAAGCCACCGAGGAAGCTGTCCAAGAAGTCCTCAATGAGAGTTTTGATGGAGAGGGTAAGTTAAAATCTGTGTGAATAGTGTAATGCTGTATGGTAGTGAGACTTGGGCAGTAAAAGAAGGGATTTTCGCTGGCTCAAATGTACAGAAATGACAATGATTAGGTGGACGTGAAGTGCGTCCCTGAGTGCGAGGCCTGTGGGGGGCAAGGTTTATGATGGAAGAGCTGAGAGATAGGATGGGACTGGAGTGTGTTGGTGTTGTGATGAGGAGGGGTAGATTAAGGTGGTTTGGGCATATGGAGAGGTTGGCGGGATGATAATTGGATGCAGAAAATTAGAACTGTTAACGTTAGAGGTAGGGTTGCGAAAGGTAGACCGAAAAAGATCTGGGATGAAGTAATTGAATTTGACTTCAGGGATAAGGAACTGAATAGGGAAGCTGCCAGAGATCAAGCAGCATGGAGAGCCACCTCTGGGTGACCATGGCCAATGCGTGCAAGCATGTTGGAGCCTTCAAAGATGAAACGAAATGAAACAAGAGAGGAAGATGGAGAATAAGGTGGAAGAGTAAGTTGGGAGTACAGTACTATACGTGAGAGATGGTATCCAAGGTATCATGGATTAGTGGAAGAATTGTGACTGTGGGTGTTATTAGAGAAGTCTGGGGTTTATTATTGCTTTGGCTATTCTAGGATAGGATATATATGTATTTAAGGAGAGTAGAGAACAGCAACCAGTTACAGTCTGGTTAAAGTCCTACTATGCAAACACTTGTCTCCCCATAGTCATATTATCCAAAAGACATACAGTATTGTGGAGTATTGTCTTGTTCAGCACTATATTTTTTATGCAGATATGGGCCTTGTATTGATACAGTAATGATCACTCATTCTCTATTGCTATTCATTATGATTGTAATGAAGTTGTTATTGGTGATTGTTTCTAACCCCATCAGTATAAGGGGCCTCATAAGTCACATTTTGATTCAGTTGTATTAATGTTTCTGCTGCCAAGTCCACAGTCAATTACAGAACACTAGACTGTTAAAGTTCCATTGCTACCCATAACACTGATTTTCCATTTCCCCAGTTCGCAGTATCAGTTGTAGTAATGCAGTTGTGATATTGTGGAACACATCTCTGACTTACAGTGAGGTCTGCCTGTATTAATATATCATCATACTGAAAGGGTTAAAGTTAGGTTTTATTCTGTGATTAACCCTTCATATGACTGTTCACTTCCAACAGAACTGAAGCAGCTGGAAGATCTGAACACTAATCGCATTACTCGTATCCTCACCACCGACTTCCCTCAGTACTTTGCCATCGTTACCCGCATCAGGCAGGAGGTGAGTGTCTGGCTTTGGCCTCGCATGCACTCACTATAGATAATTACTTATTAGGTCTTTTATTTCTATGTATCTATTGCCAGACGCCTCAATCCCGTAAGGAGTTTCCACAAACAAATCGCCTCCATGTCGCTCTGTTCCCTGCCATTTCACTGCCCTGCTCCCAACTCACTCCCCCCTCTCATACCTCTTCACTCCATCCCTCCATCTCATCCTTGGCCTCCCCCTCCCTCTCCCCCCCTCCACCTCACTCACATACACTCTCCTTGTCAGTCTCTTACTCTCCATCCTGTCCACATGGCCGAACCACCTTAATGTGTGTCGCCTAACGTTTCCTATCACATCCACTTCCACACCACAACGCTCCTTCACTTCCTCATTTGTCAGTCTGTTAATATTTTTGGAGACATCAGAGCAATGGTTAGTGTTTTATGATGGTCCATGCTTCTATAGATTATCATTATTGTAATTCATCCGCACATTCTCTCCTTCATCTCATAAATGCATTTCTTTACTGTAGATGAATTTTTACTCTTAAGTCATAGTAACAGACCTTAAAATTGTGCACAGGTCCCTTTGATTAAGTAAATTCTTTATTAGTTTGATTCTTACACCCAAATGCATAAACCTTAAATTTTGGAAGGGAAGGCACGCTCTTAATTTTTTTCTTACTGATGTTTATGGAACACCTGTGGTAATTAGAGATGGTCAGTTTATATCCTGTTTTACCGAGACTGACGAGGAGAGTGTATGTGAGTGAGGTGGAGGGGGGGGAGGGGGAGCCCAAGGATAAGATGGAGGGATGGAGTGGAAAGGTATATGGGGGCGGGGGGGAAGATGGGAGCAGGGCAGTGAAATGGTGTTGGGCATGGTGACTTGGAGGCAATTAATTTGTGGCCACCCCTCGTGGGATTAAGGTGTCTGGCAATAGCTTTACTGAATAAATCAGCAGTGAGGCCAGATCATCCTTTATTCATCATAATATGCTTTAGGAATTATAGTAAATAATTTGGGGTTTGCCCTTCCCTTCTTGACTTTAGCTTTAAGCATAGGATCCTTAGAGCTGTATTACGAGTAGCTTTGGAAGCAGACTATGTTGATAAGAAAACAGTATAAAATTTAATCTGCAAATTGCACAATTATATCCTCTTGTATGTTAGTAATGCACACAATATTGATATTACTTGAAGAGCATAGAGGAGAACTTTTAGGTGTAATATTCAAATTATATTGCTAAGGAGGAGATGCTACCGAGTCTCCTGTACCACCTAGAATGTGCTCCATAGCCTCACTTTTCCCCCTGGTATGATTCCTAGCTTCATCTTTCCTTCTGTATGATCCTCAGCCTCACCCTCCTTTGTATACAATCCTTAGTTTCACCTTTCCCCAGTACAATCTTTAGTCTCATCATCCACACTTTGCGATCTTTAGCTTCACCTTCTCCTGTACAATTCTTAGCCTCACCTGCCCTTAAACTCATACCTCCCTCCCCTTTTTGTACAATTCTTATCCTTGCCTTTCTCTTGTTTGTTGTTGTCAGGTACATGCCATTGGTCCTGACGGAGGGATGGTGTCATCAACAGTGGTGCCGCAGGTGCAGGCTGTCTTCCCGCAGGGCGCCCTCACCAAGAAGATCAAAGTGGGCCTCCAGGTAAACCTCTTCAAGCCCCGCAAAAACCACTC
This sequence comes from Coenobita brevimanus, assembly GCF_032717465.1. Lineage (NCBI taxonomy): Eukaryota > Metazoa > Arthropoda > Malacostraca > Decapoda > Coenobitidae > Coenobita > Coenobita brevimanus. The sequence goes on from NC_136966.1 coordinate 56,950,659, forward strand.
GGGACCTATGAAAAAGATTAGCGTCAATAACATCCCCAAGAAGAAGCGGTTCAGTCTCATCTGGTGAATTGGTTGTTGGAGGGAGGTTGTTTCTTTTTCCATTTTGGTTCTGATGTGTTTAAAACACTTCTGGGTAATACTGTTTGGATATGATGGTTTGTCTTGGGAAGAAAGTTGTTATGATTGGACTTTCTTGGTTCCATTGGATTAGAAAGCTTCTCATTATTGTTTTACTCTGGTGAATTGACTCAGGAAACACAAAAAGATGATTAGGTAGATGGTACATTACATCTGTCAGAAGTGGCGATTCAGTTTAATTTGGTAATGAGTTGAAAAGATAGTACTGTGATCAAATTATTGTTTTGTTTTTTTTGTTTTGTTTTTTTCTCTCCGTAATGCTGTTGTGATATTCAGCGATACAATACATTGTGTTGTTTATCCATCTACTCTGGTTGTCCATAGTGGTGGATAACTTATACCAGTGAAACTTTTTTTGTGAAGCATTTGAATGGGCGTTGCTTCACACATCGTTTAGATATTTACAACTTGGCGTGTAGGTGATTTTCCTTTGTGTTTGGTCTGTTGTGTTTTCTGAAAAAGAGATGAAAACTTAAGAATAGGATAGCAGTAATTTAAATTTTTTCATTGAGGTGACAGGGAGTGTCAAGTTTCTGTCATCCTGCAGTCCAAAATTATTTGTGGCTCTATTTATGTGAAAAAGAAAAACTGTTAGTTTCTAACAGCCACATTGAGAGAGGTTGGGGATATCTTTTAATAAGGATGCATAAGCTATACATTACTTTTAAAAGTGAAATTAAGCCATTGCCTTAAATCGTTTTAAGTTTCACAGCACCTTTTCACATATTTTGATCTCATGACTTGGTCTAGGTTAAGGAGGCAACAGATAGTTTGTACCCTTGTTTGCTGTGTCACCAAGGTATCTTGCCATCGTGCTGATATGCCGTCAATGGAAAGCCAATACTGTACTGAAACAGGTTATTATCTTCGTTATCTTCTTGGCTCTGTTGGTGATGCTCGTGGTTATTTCGCTTTTTCCCACATCTCTCCCATTTCATTAGAGTGATACTTGATCATTCTGTCTCATTTAATTTGAGTGATACTTGATCATACCTTTAACCATATTTGTCAACATGAACAGCAAAGCTTACAATACGTACTCGAGGAACATGATGAACCTCAAAATCATACTTAGATGAAGGAAGTAGTTGTGTAGTAGAAGAGTATGATCAAAACAACTTTACTTAAAATGTGGAAGGCAATCAGTTTTATAGATATTACGTACTCCCTCAGGCTAGTCATTTACTTTTAAGTCTTTGATAAATTATGCAGTTAGTTTATTATTTATATTGGTAGTATGCAGATGATAATTATATTTTTGATGAGTTTAGTGTAGTAGTTATAGCCTTGTATATTGGGTTCTGGCCTTATTCTACAGATTCTAGTCATTTCTTGACATATCTCGCTAGCGTGACAGAGACGTAGACTATATTTTAAGCAGTCAGTATTAGTAGGCATTAAGTGCATGGTTGTTCCACTAGTCATCACAGTACAAACTTTCTATTCTCTGAACTGCTGTTGCCGAAATTTGCTTTGTGTGATGATGTGTTAGGAGTTCCCAGTCTCGTTAAACAGATATATCCAGTATATACATCCTTGATTGATGTACATTATTGACAATATTACAGTGCACTTATGTATGACCATTATCATATTTGTTGTGATTGCAGTATTTGAAATATAAAGGAAATACAGTAAAACCTCACCAGGTTTGTACATATCTGGTATCTGGCTATACTGGCCTCTTTTTTTTTTTTTTTTTTTTTTTTTTTTTTTTTTTTTTTCCCCCATCATCAGTGATCTGTATGTCCCAGATTTTGTGAAACATTCCTAAGGCATAATTTTTCACACACACACACACACACACACACACACAGTACAGTATTTTGTTATTGCCACCACCAGATGGTTTTACTGAGTTTAGGAGATACCTTTCAGATAGTAGGGATAATTTTCAGCCTTCAGTAACTCCTTCAGTACATCAGGGTTTCCTAAGCTCGAATAAGTAATTTGGTAGAAACATGATATATAATAATACATATAAAACTTGTCTTTGGATCTAAAGGGTTAAATTAACTTGTGTAGCATTTGTGGGATCCTCAGTAGTCCTCTTTAGTTTTCTTGGCTTCTCATTGGCTTGATTCTATTAACACTTCCTTATTTTGCTTCATGTCCAAGAAGGTGCTACATATGATATGAATCTCCTTACACGCCAGACACTTAAAAGTACCTGCGTCAGTTTCATCACAAGCTTTCAGTCTTTTTTATTTGACATCCATATGCCTGGACAGCTGAACTTATTCAATTTAGAAAAAGTTATTTCCACTTTTTTCTTGCTGCTTACAGGTGAATTTATTCAGTTTAATAGAGACATCAAACTGGAGGGGTTGCTTATAGCCTTCATTAATGCCTCTAATGCAAAAGGTTTTTCCAAAGTTAAACATATTTGTCTGGCAGTAGTCAGTTGAGAATGAAAGGTACATCATTTGATTGAATAGGTGAATCCTCTCAGTACAAAGACTCCTTGTTTGTTAGTTTTGTTTGTTTGTTTGTCTTTCATTCTGGTTATTTCAGCATAATTTTACTCAGCTCTAGGAGAACCCCCAAACAGGGAGGGAGTTCATGGAACTTGGCTTGAAAGTAAGAACTATTTTTACTCACTACAGTCATGAGTCACAGCCACTATACTCTGTCCATGTTATCTTAGCTTAAAATTCCTTCTCTCTTTCCTGAATGTTGAGAGCTGTAACAAACATCAACACTAGCACACTAGCAAAGTGCTGTGGATAGGATGGAGAGCCACAGCACTGTCTTGTTCTGTCACTGAGCTGCAACACAAATGCCTGTCACAGAGAAGTGCTATGGACAGGATGTGATTTCTGCCTTGGAGTTACTGTAATTATATAAGAAATGGACTGCAAAAGAACAGAAAATTCTACCAAGTTAGGGTGGATAAGTTATTGTAATTAAACCATGAAATAGCCTATTATGTGCAGTAACATAGCAGATATCTAACTCTTTTTCCATAGCATGGTGATTTTTGTGGTCATATCCTAAGATATACACATGCAGCCACCAGACATTCTACCAGTTAAATGCATACTCTGGCTTGCCATATAGTTACCTGATGAGGTTTTACTGTACTATACTATACATTTAATGATTATGGTAGTGTACTTAAGAATCTCATTCACTATATTTTACATTTCATGTGTTTCATTTAATAGATATTACATGTTAGAGCATATAATTGAAGGAGGCTTTGGCAACATAGGATCTGAGAAACCTAATACTCCAAACAGAGTTTGTAAATACAAACATTAGAACAAACTGTTAGTTCCTGCCCCTGCCAGTAGTTAGGGCAACTTATAGGTCAGCCAGTGAGAGGGTACAATAGCAGCAAGGTTTAGCCCATTCTAAATTTAAATAACTGTGCATTTGTTCACGACCCACACCCTTCCACACTGGCCCAAACACCCTTACCCTCACCATCACATGTAAGTTTAATTATAAATTGGAATTAACTATCTTACGGGGACTGTAGCTTCACACCCTTACACACATGCCCATACCCACTCATTCTTTTCTATAATCATTGTGACTAGAGTCCATTCCAAATGAGAATTTGGTTATAGGTGATGGAATTAAAGTGAAGGAGTATGGGCAGGTGTGGAAAGGTGTGAGTCATGTTTGAGTGTAATTCTATCTTGAAATTGACTATAGCAGGGGGCACAGGCTCTGAGCAGTGTTTTTACAGTTTTCTTTGCACCCCAGTCCGTGAATCCAGATGTACTTGGATTTGCCAGCTTTCTATATATTTTGCTGGACATTTACTCATAGTTGTTTTTAATGTTCTGTGTTTTCCAAGTTGAGTATTGGGAATGAGGTTGCTATTCTTGTTATTGGATTTCTTTAAAAAGCATTTCAAGAATTTAAGTAGAGGATGAATGTGGTTACTGTTTTCCCAGTGTTGTGCTACATATGGTTGTATAAATATGGCACTGGATTATAATTTTGTCATCTTATCATATAAAGTTATTGATTTGTTCATCTGTCAGGTGGGGGAAATGGTAATGAAAAGCAAACATAGATCTGTATTAATTTTGATTCACACATCTTTTGTCTCCCTATTCCAATTGCTTTTGATTATGGCATTGCAGAATTTAGCATATTCTAGTCACATGATGCTAGTCATCAGATTTGAAGAGACATTAAAGGCAAATGCAAGGATGGTTCTATAATACACTGACAGTATTTCACCTTCTCTCATTCCCTCTACACAGCTGGGAAACTTGTGAACTCACACCCCATGCACTCAGTTCACTCAGTGAGTTGTATTCTAAGTGGCATTGTAGGCTTTGTTGCTTCCTTTTTTTTTTTTTTTTTTTTTTGTGATATAGTATTTGTTTTACACATTGATCATCTTTTTTATACTCTTTATGTTGTTTTAATATTGACATAGTTTGCCTCAGTAACATACAAGAGGATATTGAAGTGCAGTGTGCAGAATAAATCACTGTGGAGGAGGTGTTACAAAATCTTCAAACACTTAGATTATGACCCTTTGTGAAAAAGGGAAACAATTAAAGTAATATCCCTTGTGACATAAAGAATGTCAAAGAATGCTCACTCGACACAAAATAATTAGATTAAAAACACACGTTGATCTCAGTCATGAAAATAGTGCATGTTTTATGTTTCAACTTAACAAATAATTATTAGAACCCAGGAATCACCACAACCGCTACCTGATCTGTAGCAAGTGATAGAGTGCCACAATCTACATTGCATCACCTTACACCATACAAGCACAGCACAAACAATCCAGTGCACAAATGTAACTGTGATCATCACAGATTTCTTACAGTCACAGCAAATTTCTCTTAAACACAAGCATAGACAGACAGAGAGAGACACATGCCTGCATTCACACCCACAGATACACTCCTGTATATGAGCCCATTATAATCCTAGCCCTAACCCTCACCCAGCCTCATATAAAATCATCACAATATTCAAAGCTTCAAGGAAAATATGAAAGACCTTAATGCAACAAGAGCCGTGACTGTGAACGTCAAAAAAAAAAAAAAAGAAATTTTCTTTGAGGTTTACTAGGATTGTATTGTATATTGGAAGTCTTGAGGTTATCTTTCTGACCTCTGTTCCAGCCACTGGTCGTTGTCACGTCTTGTCAGCTGCCTTTCTCTAGAGTCAGATATTTTTATATGTAATGTTACCAGCTCTGGCATCTTCTGTGGATGTGGAGCTTAGATATACTTGAAAAAATATTGAAAAATTGTCAAGGAACTTTTAAAATTATGATTATGAATTGCAACATATATTGCCGCATCTGCAGGACTTGACAGCAGCTTTTTTCCCCAGCATTCTAGTGTTAGCATAGGGATTTTAGCATTAACATGTAAACATTTCTACTAGTGTTATGATCTCCATACACAAGACATTGATTTTGCCAGTGTTTGTTTATACAGGGGAGTTGGATGCCTTTAATAATGTGATGGAACTTTATACTGTACTAGCATTACAGTAATATGGGCTGTGCAATATGAGGCATCCAGCAGTGTGTGGTTGTGTGTGTGCAGAGGAGAAGCACACTGTTGTCTGCAGAATCTGTTGAACCTTGAAAATTCAGTAATATATATACTGTACACACACACACACACACACACACACACACACACACACACACATATATATATATATATATATATATATATATATATATATATATATATATATATATATATATATATATATATATATCATCATCATCATCCAGTCCTGTGGTGCCCCATGAGGCATTTAAGATGACAGTGACCAGCCTTCCTCATCTCTGAGTGGCATTATGTGAGCAATTAACCCTAACCACCTCTTTGATATAAATCTGCCCAGGCAAAATCCATTTGGAGCACCTTATCTACCCACTAAACCACCAGCTGCCATAATTTGATTATATAGTTACCACTCAGCATAGTAAATGGTTTCCTGGTGTACAGAAAACATATACAGTATGTGTATATATATATATATATATATATATATATTGTATATTGTATATATATACTCTACACACACACACACACACACACACACACACACACACACACACACACACACACACACACACACACACACACACACACACACACACACACACACAGTAAATTTCCTTGATTTTGTGTTGGAACCTAAGAATTTTTCTGGTGATCACCTGAGAGAAATTGTCGTAATGCAGCTTTTGAAAAGTATAATACGTGAATCTCTGTGTTCACACACACACACACACACACACACACACACACACACACACACACACACACACACACACACACACACACACAGTGTGCCATTAGTTTACTTGCCAGAACCGTACCTCTTTCCCTGACATCATCCACTTTATGTGGATGAAGGGCACCCTCAGCCTCTGTTGTTTTAGCTTCTGTAATAACTGTGTGTTCTGTGTGTTGTTGCTGCTGTTGCTGTAGTTATAATTTTTCATCCAAGAGGAATTATGAATGTCAGTCTCAGATTAGGGTAACTTCTCTGTAATTTTGAAGGTATTTAAATTCTCTTGGTTTTTTGAAAAGTATTGTCTTGTGTACCAGCCATCATATTAGTGGCAACTAAGCATGGTGAGAGTATGATATTCTCTTTTATCAGAGAAAATTGTAGTTTTACATTTTTATTATCAGTAACTAGAAACTATAGAATCACAGTTTTAGCAAAATTATTATTGGCTGCAAGGTTTGAGGTTTGCTACTTATGGACACAGGTAAGGAAGGTCAGTAGGCAGATGACAACAGATTCCTCACAGCCTTGTAACATCTGTCACAGACAGCCACCTGTGCTTTGAGGAGTCTTTTTTATGTCTGCTTGGACATTGTTCCACATCACTTTAAGGTGGAGGAACATAACTGTGTTTGGGTTGTGGTGGTGGGGTAGTAACCTGCATGTGGTATGCTGGGATGTAATTCATAAGTTACTCATAAGTTTGTCTCTTAACTCCTTAAATCCAAGCAACATCCTTTTTAGTTTATTCTTGCAGCTACTCGATGATTTTATTCAGCTTGAGAAAGTCCATGGTAGTTAGTAGGTTAATGAAGCCTATAGCTAACCTATCCAGTTCAGAAAGTCTGTCAGCCTGAATAAAATTGCTTGGAGGTTGTAAGATTGAAATTAGAAACATTTCAACTGATCCAAGGAGTTAAGAGGGGTGGGATTTTGATGGGATGTTGGGGAATGTGCCAGAATGTGGATGGAGCACGAGACATTGGAGAGTTTGTTGGCAAACATGCCTCCTCTTGGCTTGGCTTACTTACTTACTACTAACTGCAGCACAAACTAACCATGTTCTAGCTAGTTTGTACCACAGTCTTGGAAGAAAAGATTAAATGCCCAATAAACTTAGTTCAACGCAAGTGGCATGAAGTTTGTTTTCACCAACTCGCCTGAGAAACATGTGTAATGTGCAGTTAGCAAGGTTCGATGAAACAGCATTGGATCAGATCACCAACACTGTAGTTGTTAAGAAAGTAGTGGTGTTTTTGAGAGTGTACCGTAGAGTAGCAAAAGAGAAACTAACTTCACGTACACTTGTAGAAATGTCTGTAGCAACCACAGAGTTCAACTGATTTTATTGGGCTTCTTGCAATCACTTCACCTCCTTCATATTTTTTTTTTTTTTCCTTGGTGTGTCGCTGTGCTTGTGTGGTGTCCTGTGAGCGGCTGTGTCCATGCTGTGTCGAGCCTCGCTACCTCCACACCACTGCCCCACGGCCAGGTCTTGTCAGAGTGCACTAAGGTTGATGCTGGGCTCCTCCCCTCCCAGTCACAATGCCTTGGTGTTGTTACCATCACCTCACATTTAATTAAGGCCACATTTGAAAATTTTGTGGTCTATAGAAACTTGACTGTCATATCTCCAAGTCCATGTTAGTTAAATTTTTTGTCCCTGGGTAATGACCTTCCTTTATTCTTGCTGCTATGAAGTGATTTTATTCATCATAGGAGTCTGTTAATTTAAAATGAATAGAATTGCCAGATGGCAAGAAGATAATGAAAAAGACATCCCTGAACTCAGTGGGTTAAAACCTCCTAGTAATAGTAAGGCTATTTAAAATGGCCTTTCTGTAACCTCATACTGAAGTAATTATGTTGGATTCATCAAAACTCTGCATTGTAATCTCAAACTGTTCAGACTTTGAAAAGTTTTAGTATTTATGGAAAGGAGTTTTTGGGAGTATCATGCAATGGTGACTGTTAACCTCTTGAGCCTGAAGATGATTTTTGCTTTACTCTTGCTTATTACAGTGTGATTTTATTCAGCTTAAGACACTTTCAAAATTAGAGGGGTTAGATATAGCTTTCATAAACTTTTCCATTACAATAAGCTGAATAAAAATAACTACAGTAGAGATTGTAAAAAATAAACCAAGACATGATGGTAGGTTAATTCATATTTTAAGAGAAGTGATGTTTTTGTTAGTTCAGCTCAGGGGTTGTCAATGTAAATTTCCCCTCCCCTCCCCCAACCCCCCAAAAAAAATCTAAAATAGATTATGAAACAAAATCTCATGACTGTCAAAAAAATTTTGTGATTGAACTGTCAATCCTCTCTTGATTGTATATTTTAAATGTTAAGTTATATTGGATTTCTGATAAACTATAATCTCCTTTAAGTAGCTATGTTAAACTGGAGATGGTGGAGTAAGTTCTAAGATTTAGTTAATATCAGATGCAAATGTCACAGAAGTGATAGTTATATTATGGACTTTCTGAAGAAAATTGAGAGTTGTTATAGTTTAACTGTTTTTGGTTAATAACGGACAGTCTTGAAAAAAAAATGCTGCACAAAGAATGATTGTAAGTCTTTCTGAAGTCTGTCAGTCACTCATCCCTTTTGTTGGCTGAGAATTCCAAACATGCTGTCAGTCTTTCTTGTCTTACCTCTTAGGGGCATTCAAATATTATTCTGCCTGAAGTCATTAGCACACCAGGTGGTGCTTTGAACTCTCTGACCAGACCTGGCTGTTCACTACTAAATTAGGCATTAAGATGTGTAGAATGCTGGATGGAGGAGAGATCAGGTAATGTATGTGATGGGACTGCAATAACACTGGTGGCTGTGATGACCTTCGCCTACCATGCTGCCACACCTCCACCCTAGAACCCTAGATGCACTACAGAGTATTTATACCAGATTACATCAGACTAGATTGACCTGTTTGGAAAAAAAAAACACCAGTAAATCCATGTGATACATTAGATTATCTTGCAGTGCATAGCCCTAATTCAGTCTCTCTCTCTCTCTCTCTCTCTCTCTCTCTCTCTCTCTTTTTAAGTAGAAAAATAAATGGTTTTGGAGCAGAAACACTATTTTTCATTGTATTGAATGATGTGAAGTGCAGTGGATTGAGATCAGTACAGTTTGTCTCATAACATTGGTAACTGGTAGTGGCCACCCATTTGTAGGCATACTACTTCAGATATGTTCTAAAAACTGATGGAAGATGCTTTCCAGTGTTACTGTTTTACCTGTATTAGGTTGTTCTGTATTACTTTGTTTACTAACACTTGGGGCAAGTTCTAACTTGATAGCAGCCTTACTTGTGTCACAAAGGCTTCAGATTTACATTAGTCTTTAGGAAGTACTACATTCATTTTGTTCAGCATAGGGAAGATGTTCATGGACTAAAAGGATTAGAATCAGTGCCATGAAACTCCTTCAGCTTGATGACATCTTTGATACATTATTCTGACTAATGTCAGGCAATCTTATTCCCACATGTAAATGGGAAAAAGGGGCAGAATGATGATGATGACAGCGACAACAAGGAAAGATGATAGTTAACCCTGAAGGCCAAGGACAAACCATATTTTCAATTTGTTTTGACTGATGTCTGACTGTTTTGTTCAACTTGGGAGATTGACTTGTAGTGTAGGAAGTTGATGAAATTAATATGTTACCCCTTTTATGCAATAATATATATGTATATTCAGAGCTGAATATGAATGTCGAGATAGGAAGAATAAAGCATTAAAGATATCATATGGCTGAAGGGATTAAAAGGACAGTGTTACAAAATGTAGCTGTCATTCATAAATATATGAGGAAACTGAAAACACTGGCACGTATGAAACAAGGAAAAGACGAGAAAAATATAGCTGTTGAATAAGTGCAGTCTGAAATATTATTCCACATTTTAGTCAGACAGCAATGGAACTCATCATATTATTCTTGAAAGTTTGTTGGGTTCATGAGATTGCACTGCAGGGTTTTAAAAGTCAGTAGTCACTATTTTGTTATTTGTCCTCATGTGTATAAAAATTTCTTGATTAGTGCTCAAATATTCCTCATGTTGTTTACCATAATCTGTACACATTATTTTCAGAAAGCTTGAAAATATCTTAGTTTATTTTTATATTAATTTCGTCATCTTTCTTTGGAGTTCTTACAATTATTATTTTTTCTCTCACAGTAGTAAATATAATGCACATTATTTTAACAGGTCTTATAAATATTTGTTTGCCCACAGCAGCACAGTCATTGTTGTACGTCAGTGATGTGTTCTAAACTGTCACAAAGTTCTTCACATAATTAATACCATAAATTTTGGAAAACAGGCAGATTGGAGTAGATTTATAGGTAACAGTGGAACTCAAATCCCTTCAACCTGAGGACATTTTTCTTCCTGTATTCTTCCTGCATGTAGATTATTATTATCATAATTACTGTATTATTATTATTATTTATTTTTATTTGTTTTATTTTATTTTGTTTTTCGACCATGTATAAGGGTCTCTGTTAGTGAAATGGTTAATGAGGTCTGTATTTAGTCCCTGCATTGCCAAAAGTCTCCTCCAAACTGAATAGTGTAAAAGCATTTGGAAATAGCAAGGGGGGGGGAAGGAAAATATGTCACTGTACTGAAGAGAATAATGGGCAGTTTTTCTGCAGTTAATTGTGAACTCTGTGGTACGGTGGTAAAGTGTGCGTGTTTGTTCACTGAAGAACGAGGGTTCACGCCCCACACGGGTAATAAACTTTGGGAGCGTTCTTCAGGCCACGTACTGCATTAGTGGACACAAGGGGTGTTGTGGTTGAACCAGTGTCACATACTATAAAGTATGCTTGCATCCAGTTGGCTTGTGCGGGCTGATTACACTTGGTTCACAGGCTACACACACATCCAAAGCCACTCCAACACTACAGTTACATTTACAAGCATTACTCACCCTTCATACAATCTCTATTAGACAGTCTAAGCCACTTGGTAGAGATACATTGGCTCTATCGTCCCCACTTCGGTCGGGATAGGCCGGCCCTGCAGTGGACACTCAAAAGGCTGATGAGATGAGATGAGATGAGAATTAAAAAGGGCTCTGTATAACACTGACTGACTGAACTGCCCTTGATACTGTAAATACAGATGGTCCATGTTATATGCCAAGGATGTGTTCCAAAATTTTGTACCTTTCCCCATTTTTTTGTGCCCTGAATTTGGATAATTGAGACACCAGGTGTAGAGGTATGTATGAAAGTTTAAATGGTAATATTTTTGTGAAGTACTTTTTTATCCCCCCTGGGGGTAGGGGGCTTTCAAGAATACTCCCCCAGTATCCCTGCTTGTCGTACGAGGTGACTAAAAGGGTTGGTGGTGGGTTAGTGCCCTACCCCGTAAAAAGTACTAACTAAAAAAGCGAACATAAAATACGTGAAGAAAATAAATAAATATTTAGATAAAAAGGTCAACATATAACAAGAACTTGCTCTAACTCACGGGGAGCAGGGTGGCTCAGTGGTAAAGCGTGTGACTCAAGATTGCAAGGTTGAGAGTTCTCGCCACGCCCTGAGAGCTGCCTTTGCTGGGAGGGGTACACTCTCTTGTAACCCTAGCAGGGCTATATGATCTATCTAGATCTAGCTTGGGGAAATAATCCCTTTAATCCCTTGCTTTAACTCATGGGAGTAGTCGCTCTGGAGACTAGGAATCCTGGTAGTGAAGCCCAAGCTGAACATGACACATACAGTAATTTGTTGTGTCCCATATTGAGCATGGAATGACTTTTTCATTTTTATTATTGACATCTTCTGACAGTTATATATGGCTTAGGTAAGACTTTTGAGCTAGTAAGGCTACAGATAACCTGAATTAATGCCCTCACAGTGGGGGGGGCTGCCTTGAGCTGAATAAGATAATCTAGTAGAAGCAAGAAAAATAAGAAATTACATCGCTGGATTTCACATTTTTCACTGTACATCAGTAAAGCAACACAAGATTACTGTACTTTTCACATAGCATCCCATTGCTTATTAAAGTACTGTACTGTAGTCAAGATGTACTCTACCTCTCATATTAGCAGTTACCTGAATTTAACATTTAATTAATACATGTACACCAGGTCATAGCATTAAATGCATTTTGATGCTTGTTTGCAAGACTGAATATGATATTTCATAATTTGATAAGATAATCTTTCTTGCTGGAACTTAGCCCTCACCTAAAGTGGTTTTCACTTAACACAGTAGGTTTTTGGAGCATGTCTATGATACAGAGTGAGGAATTGATTGTATATGGAAGCTTCAGACAACCCATTAGGGTCAGCCTTTGCATTCTTTTATTTTATTCTTGGTTTCTTCAGAATTTAAATCCCTGATTTAGGTGTGCTGTTCTCGTATTTGTTGTAGAATAGATCCATGAAGTTACCTATGTTCAGTTACATGAAGTTTTATATCTGAACTCCAAAGGGATGACTTGAACACTGATTTTATCTTAGGTCTGCTAAACTGTTTATTTAGCATAGCGAAGCACTGTGCTGTTAGTTTGGAAAAGATAACATTGTCTGTCCGTTGTCTTTACTTTTGGATACTTGCCATGTTAAGAATCACATTTTTGGAGATTTTTGTCTATCTATCTATCTATTGCCAGACGCCTCAATCCTGTTTGGGGTGGCCACAAACAAATCGCCTCCAAGTCGCCCTGTCCCCCGCCATTTCACTGCCCTGCTCCCAACTCACACCCCCCTCTCTCATATACCTTTCCACCCAATCCCTTCATCTCATCCTCGGCCTCCCCCTCCCTCTTCCCCCCTCCACCTCACTCACATACACTCTCTTCGTCAGTCTTTCACCCTCCATCCTCTCCACATGGCCAAACCACCTCAGTGTGTTCCTCATCCATAAGGAATGGATACATTTTAATTCTTTAATTGCTGTGAATTTCCATGAGCTGAATAGAATTGCCTGCTGGAAGCTTTAATAAACTGCAAAACTCTCTATTTTCAGTCAGAATGTTAAGTGATGGTTTTAACAATTTTGGTGTCATGTGTTTGTCTTGAGTTTGGTAAAATTATCTAACATTAACTGAAATGAAATGCAGAGTTGGTAAATTGCATCCAAAGGATTAGCTGTTTTGATAATGAAATGTTATGTGTTAGTAGACTAGCAGTTTATCAGTCGTCAGTCTCATCTCATTCAGAATTCTCAGAGCATTGGGTATTCTGGCCATAACCTACCTGCACTCGAACTCTGATAAACATATTATTATAATCATGTTATAATTCCAAATGTACTAGAATAAAAATCTATGTAGATTTTCTGTTAAAAAAAAAGAAATATGACACAAAAGTCTGTGTAAACTGAAATGATACATGCTAGGGAATAATTGATTAACTTAAGTGGGAGGAGATTATGGTGAATTAGGAGTTTGCCTTTTTTTTACTCCTCCAGCCAAATAACTGATACAACTAAAAAACTTGTCATAATGGCTGCAGTGGTGTTAGGCTTTGTAATAGATAAAATTTACTCTCATTGATCTAATTCTGTATTATGATACTGTATTTACTCAGTACTGTACTGTACTGAACAAACTGAACATTCTTTGGTTGTCTGGATCTCGTCTGTTGCCGACAACATGTACGTACATGAGGAATTGCTGATGGACATAAGTCAGCCACCAGCTTAGATGTATGTCAGTGCCCCTGCAAGGCTTCAGGATCAGTGAAATGTAAATACATACAGCAGTACATGAAGCTTATGGCTTCCCTATTATGTATGTCATAGTGTCCCCTGGATAGAATATATTTTAAGGAATTTTAAAGGAAGTTATTGTGAGTGAGTGAAAAGTGCCCACATCAATAGAAATGTCAAAATAAATATTGTACTTGGTGAGAGACACCACACTGCACAGTTTATACAGTACTGTTCTGAAAGCAAAGTTTCTTGAATGAGTGACAGCATTAAGTTTGGCAAAATTTCAAAATAAACTGTGGTTTTGGTATTCAGGTTGAGGAAAATCGGATCTGTTGCATAATGCATTAAGATTTTTTTTAAATTGTGGTAGGTGGGGGTGCTCACCATCCGCTCACTCGATGTAGTGCTGCTCTCAGGTGTCTGCCCTTTTCTCTCCTCCATTCCTCTTTCCTACCATCTTCTTCTGTCTTTCTTTCCTTCATTCTTTCCTCGTCCTTCTGCCTGCGAGTGACTTTACACTCCTCTTCTGTCTTTCTTTCCTTCATTCTTTCCTCTTCCATCTGCTTGTGGGTGACTCTACACTAAGTGATAAGCCAAATGGTTTCCTGTACACCAGGAAACCATTTACAGTACTATGCTGAGTGTAACCATATAACTAAATTATGGCACCTGGTGGTTTAGTGGGTAATTACAGTGCTCCAGTCGGATTGAGCCGGTGAAGGTTTATATCCAAGGGGTGGTTGGGGTTTATTGCTCACATAATGCCACACAGCGATGAATGAGGCTGGTCACTCTCATCTTAAATGTCAGGACCAACTTGCCTAGCCCTGGGATCCTGTGCTCCTCATGGGGCAACATAGGATTGAATGATGGATGGATGGATGGATAAAAATGAGAGTACAGTATAGATATTTTTTTCAACCTTAAATAGAGTGCATAATTAGATGTATTAGGTAATATCTGCAAGGATTGTTGTATGGAATTTTTTACCAGATCTCCTTGTTTAGTAAGGTTTCCCAGCCATTCAAAGCATGCTGTTACTTTACTACTTTTAAAATCCTGTATCTAATGTGTACAGCCAATTCATATTAGTGTTTCCTAAGTGTCAAAAAATCTGTAAAGCCAATCTCCACAAGTTTCACATTCAGTGTCCCTGTTCATCCTAAATTCTCCTTTTCATTATACCCAGTGACTTACTTTCACAAATGTTTCCCCAAGCACAATAATTTTACTCTCCTGCTTATTAAGCTTAATTGCTCAGGATCCCAGTCATCACATCCCAGTCCTGAGGACTTCACCTGTAACCTTGATACTCTTGTATTTCACAGCAGTATCCTGTATAACTTCCTGTAAATCCATCCCATAGCTCTAACATTGTATATTCCTTCTCATTAAGCTTGACTGTAATGAGGAGCTATATTATCACATCTCAGCACTGAGGACTTCATCTTAAACTTTGTTCGTGAAAGCCCTGTTATCTTAACTCCTTGAAGACATATTATCACAGCCCAACACTAAGGACCTCACCCTAAACTTTGTTCCGAAAGCCCATTATCTGATTCCCCTTCCTTACCCCACAAACCAGGCCCAGCCCATCCCTACGGAACTGGTTTCGAAGCTTCTTGGTAACCGAGTGGCAGTATCGCCCATCGTGACCGTGGAGCCCCGCCGCCGCAAGTTCCACAAGCCCATTACCCTCACCATCCCTGTCCCTCAGGCCTCCAGCAAGGGGATGATTAACCAGTACTCCGGCGAGGCCCCCACCCTCCGTCTCCTCTGCTCGATCACTGGTGAGTACGATTGTTCATTTGGGGGCAGGACAGGTGACACAATTTCACTTATACTCAGATGAGAAGATCCTAGGATTTGCAGGAATGGGTTATTGGAACACACTGACACTGAAATCAGATGAGAAGATTGTAGAGTTTGGGAAGTGCCATAGGATATCAGCAAAGGTTAACTTTAGCTAAGATTTGGTGCATGGATGCTTGAGTATCTTTGAATTAAATCATGAGGTTGTTTCATTTGGTTTTAGAATTTCTGTAGGAGTAGGATAATGTGCAGTTTTAGATGAGGTCAGATAAAAGGAGTCAAAAGGTCACTGGATTTGGGTTGTAAGATTGTTATGATAGAATTCGAAGTAGAATACAGAATGACAAACATATTTGTTGGGTAGTAATACCCTGGAATTTGTTGAGTTGGATTGTTTTCATATTTGATACATGGGATGGTTTAAATTGTATAGTAGAGATTGAAGACCAATATGTGAATTCCCAAGGTTAAAGTACAGGTTTGCCGAAGAAAACTGAGATATTGCATACATAATGAGGTTTGGTTGGTTTATACACAAGGAAGGCATGAAGAGAGGGGGTATTTCAGTAGTGGTTTTCATGTAAGTTTAAGATAGATAGTTTAATTCATGTCATATTAATGACTGGGGAGGTGTTATTAATGCCAGCTTGGGTGTATCAAGGGCTGGTTACAGAAAAGCTAACATGATGGGAATGAGGCAGTGCTGATTTTTGAATACTAGGGTGAATGTATGTAGTAGAGTGACATTGTTGGCTGTGTTGGTTTAGCCTGTGGCAGTAGACTTATACTTAGGTGTAGATGGAGGCTTAAGTGAGTTGCTCATTATCAGTGTTGGATTGAGACAAAAATGTGTGATCTCCTTGCATGGTTGTAGTTATGAGTGGACAAATAGAGTTACTGTATTGAAAAGGAGGTGAAGCTCTCATTGCATAGTGAGAGATGGAAAACTGCAGGTCTGATATAAGTAGATGATGCTTCCCTGTGTTCTAGCAGTAAATATCAGTATATGGAATGAAATTCCATAAGGGGAATGAGATGGATGTTGAGAGAGAATGTGAATCAGTGTTATATTGTGTTGAATGGAGAAAAAAAATGAAATGGTGCAAGTAACAAGTACCATTACAGAATGACAGAAAAGAGAGGGGAAAATGGAAAGGAAGTGGACAGTGAGTGGAGTGCTTCAGAGAAAGAATGTGGCCAGTGTTATGAAGGCCTGCATATAGAATGGGAAATTAAATATAGAGACTGAAAAAAGAACCTTCTTGAGGGTAAGTTAATACTGATGTACTGTACTTCTGGATTTGGGTCATACCATATTGCATGATTATGAGTCTGTTGAAGAATATTTGTGATCAGGATGAGAATGACAGTGGTGGATTGGGTGGGATAATAGATTGGGATGTATGTGAAAGATGTAAAGTACGTTTATTAGTCAAAGGACAGAAGAGTGTGTGTGCTTTGATGATGTAGTCTCCAAGCAAGAATAGATTGGAGTAGGGTGGTGAGAAAAGAAGGACTGTATTTGTAAGTGAGGTTTAGGGCTGGAGGATTCATGGAAGGCCAAGAAGAGGGCTTGATATGAAAAAGGAATAACTGAGAAAGCAAGATATGGATATTAAGGAAGCAAAAGAACTGACACAGAATACATATGAATAGATGAAATGTGTTTGGAGATAAAATTTCAAGGTTTGCACTCCTTCTTGAACTGCATTGTTAATGAAATGATTCTACCCCAGATGTTGGAAGAGGAACTTAATTGGATAAAATATTATTGTATATTATATAACCTGTTAAATGGAGAGGAAAATTTTGAAGGCTGGATTGATGAGTGAATGGATGCTTGGTTTATTGCACAAAGCCATCTGTAGGTAGCTTTGGTTCTATTTTTTCATTTTTAAGTCTTTCAGCCCATTGTTGTATTTTTCATGTTCTTGCTATTTTTGAACTGTATTATTCAATGTATGAGAGACTTTTCAAACTGGAGGGTTATATACAGTATGGCCTTGATTTACCTCTTCACAGATAAAGATCTTCCCTAAGTTAAGTAAAACTGACCACCCGTAGCAGGAAAAATGGAAAATTCTTGTCGTGGGATTGAAGGAGGCAGTGTTTCTGGAGTTGTCTGTCCTTATTGAAGCAGTAGAAAACTGGGTTCGAAAGATGCTGTTAAGAGTTTTATTAGTTTAAAAAAATGTAAGGAAAATTGATTGGAGAAATATAGTACATATCTTGTGAGGTAGGGTTTGAGTGACTATACAGGGGTTATTAAAAATATATTTATATCTCATTCCTTAGAGATTTCATCTGGAATATTAGGCATTGAGAGAAATTAAAAGGTGGGGAATTTATTTTGTGTGAGTGTCTTCTTGCAATTAAGGTAATGGGAAACGTTGATAGAGCTGTGAATTTTTGAGTTACTTCTCATGTGTGACATCACATATCACCCACTTCACATGACATTAGTGCAGGCTCTCATCATCCTAGGCTTCTTATATCCTTTGTTAGCCAGTGTTGGTAGTTTTGTAGTCCTTGTTACTGCCTCTCTTCATTATAGATCGTATGGTTCAGCTGTGTAAGAAGAAATTTTGGTTTTGCTTCAGTAAAATACGCAGTGAGACTATCATGCGTAAAACATGAAATTTGGATATGACTCAAGATGTAGATACGTTGTTAATCATTAATGTGGATAATAGTGTATGTTAGTGATTAAGTTTATAGTACCTATTGAGCATATAGTTTAAGTGTTTGATAAAGGGTTATTGCTGCTTTTTAGTTACCATACATATAAGGTGTTTTATTGTTGGGAGTTATAATGCTGTAATGAGTTAAGATACAAGCAGAGTACTGTAATTAGTTGAGTCAGGTTGTATAATCATAATTCCATGTAACACAGACTGCTGAGGTTCCCCATACATTGACTTCTTTCAATATTGTATTTTTTTCATTTTGTATAAGGTTTCCCATATTGTATAAAGTGATAATAGTATCCATAGTGTATATTGTGCATTGTTTAATGAAAGTTATGATTTTATACAGTCTCTTTATGATTACAAACACTGTATTGGTATTTTAAGCCAGGCTCGAAATCCATAGCAGTATCGAAGCTCAGTATTGAATATTTTTTGTTTGTTTGATATGAGAGTCAGTCTGTGTTGTACTGGAAGCTCAGATGGTAACCCTTTCACCTTCAGACGCATTGTTATTTTACTCATGCTGTCACGAGATGATATTGTTCAGCTGAGAGAAATTCTAGTTGTCAAAGGGATCAGAATTATCTTTTATTAACCTATGGAATGCACAAGATTTCCATGCCAAAGTAAAATAGTCTAAATGTAGGCTGAATAAAATGCCTAAGTGCATTTATAAAAGGTGAAAGAGTTAAAGTAGTGTAGCATATCCTCATCCATCTTTTCTAGAGTCAAGTCTTTTACTCCAGACTTTGTAGTATCTTCTGTAACTCATGACCCCCCACCACCAGGTTACCTTTTGCCCTCCCCTCCATAGCGTGTACATTTGCTCTCTTGTAGAACTACCATTGACTAGGTCCTCTCTAGTACTTTTAACTAGCTGCTGTAAAGTACAATCTCAGTATAACTTTGTCTAATGTCTTGCCCTTGAATCAAAACCCTCCCCCCTGTATTTTTTCCTAGATGATCTCCTAAAACAACTATGTACTGTTACCTTCAGCTCTCTTCATTGGCTTAAGATTCTCAACTTTTTTGTCAGTCTAAATTTTCCAGCTCCTTCCCTCATCAGTCATGACATTTTCTTATGATATATTTGGGAAGTAAGAATGTTGGATACTTAACCTGTCATCCCCTTATTCTCCCTCTCTTGTAGGTGGTTGTGTCTCTCATTCTCGTATCTTAGGTTAGTTTTTTTCAGGGATAATGATGGTTATTTGCGACACTTCACTGCTTGCCCTGAGCACTAAGTCTTGAAGATGAACATGATGATAGAAGGCAATATTGTAAATGACTTTGAAGATTTTGCGATATATACCTTTCCTTGACCAATTTGTTTTGCATATTACATCTTTTTATCCTCTTGTACATAACTGGGACAAAGTATGTTAGTTTAAAAATCATATAAGTAATGTAAAAGAGAAAATCAGAATGTAATAGGCAAAATACATTGCTCAGAAACAGGTATTGCAAAACCTACAGTGCCATTCACAGTGTGGCCCATAACCATACATGTACAGTACTAACTTAGCTCAGACTCAACCCATTTCATCCCACATCAAGTCATCCCAGATTCCCAACTCAACAAACCTTACCAGATATCAGCCCAACTCATCCTAAACTAAATGTTGTCCAATTCAGCTTTACATATTCCACAGTGATATAAAAAGTAAGAACAGGTTTTGAAGTGTTGAAAATAACAATGTCCCATTCCCTGACTCTCTTTCACTGACTTTTGAAAGAAATTTTGTATCTTTCCTATATTCCTTCAGTTCTCTTTTTACTGTGTGCCTTTTATTTTATTTTTATTTTAAGTATCTTTGAACTATAAAAATATTTGTTGTGAATAAATTATCATGCTTTATATGTACATAACTCAAGTATCTCCTACACAGGTACCACTTTTGTTATTCTGTGCTCTCTGATTTCCCATAATTGACAACTGATGTAGGAGCAAATAAGGAGACTCACTCTTGTGTTTATGTGTTTCTTCTCAGTGTTCTCCTTTGTTACATTCCACTTTGCTGGTCTTTCTTGACTCACTGTTTCTTTCCTTATACCGTAGTGATGTTTCATAGTTTTTCAACTTCACATTCTTCATATGGTTTTGGTTTTGTTTTACCGTTTTCAGAAAAATATTTATAATCTTTATTGCTGACAGTCAGCATGGGAATTTAAAAAAATATATATATATATATATAGATATCATCTTCACAGATTGAAATAAGTCATCCAGTTGATACACTGATTGTATACATAATGAAAAACAAAAATGTTAATTCAGATTTTCTTGGCAACCTCAAGAAGGACATTTGTAACCCTCCTTCTAAAGCCTCCCTCTCAAACACTCCCCAACCTTCCCGGGGTCTCACTCTAGCAGGTAAGGGTGAGGTGATTCACTCAAAATGTCTTTCTTTTTAGGCTCGTTGTATGTTTAGATTTCACTTTGTGTTACACTTTGTTTTGTTTTTTGCTGCGGGAGCCTCTGTCAGGAGAATCTGAAGCCTGGTAGTGAAGCCCCGACACATCTTAACACCAATTCTGAAGCTTTTAGATGTTAACTGCTGAGATGTTTATATAATAATATCCACAAAAATCACTGAGGCAACATTTAATTTAATGGTTATTTTATATTCACATGTCACAACTCATGTTATGCTTTTTCCTCAGTCTTCCCTCTCTTTCTTTCTCTCACTCCCTGTCTTTCTTTCTCTGTCTCACTCACTCAGTCAGTTTTATATATAATTTCACCACTCCTATACCCTGTTTTGCAAGAAAGGTGGGTGTGGTGTTTGTGTTGCGTTGTGTGAGGAATGTTTGAGATGTACCCCCTTCCCTCCCCTCCCTTCCCCACCATCACCTCCACCAACACCTCTACTTCCACCACCAAGAGCCACACTGACAGACAAACACTATTTACTCACTTCTCTTGGCTCTGCTGGATGCTTCAACGTGTCACAGTTTAGTTGAGGCACTTGTTATAATTGTTTTCACCTTGTTGTGTTTGTATGTGTGGTGGGGTGCCTCCGTGTGTGAGGGGAGCAAGACTGTGCTGCCTCGGCCGCCTCAGTGCGGTCACTACCGGCCCCAACAGCTGGCCACCTGGCCCCCAGGCCACACTCCTCTCAGAGAGATATACCCCAGCAAGTAGATCAATCTCAGTCTCTCACTCTCCCGAGTTACTTGGTCATGCCAGAAGCCTAGCAAAATCTTGTACAGTAGACTATATCCTAATCAGTAACTCATTTTTAAAGAGTTTGTACTGTATTTCACTTTTTGGTCTAGAGGCAGATACAAGGCAGTGCCTTACCAGTGGACTTTTTGATGTTGGTAGAATAATGAGTTAGAGCAGTTCAAGCAAAAGCTTTATTTAGAGAGATACATTTAGAAGAAGTTATGCCAAGCACTGTAGTGATTTACTTATACTGTACTAGAACTTCAGTTAGTGTTAATAATGAAATATTTCAAGTCAGCTTATTAATATGTGGCCATCAGCAATTGGCACAAATTTCTGCTTAATGTGTCTCTTGGCCGGAATGCATCTTGTGGCGTGGCCGTCAGTCAATGTCCGTGCGTCTTCTGCAGTCCTGGAGGCTCACTGTAGTCTGCTCAACTCTGCTCGGTGTTGTAATTTTTCCTTAGGAGTCCATGAGACCAGAGGCAGTGTAGTGGCAAGCGGTCTCCCCTAGACCTAGTGCCTGTGTGAGACTGAAAGCGGTATTCTAGATGGCATGGGAGGCTTCGTAGCATCTTATCCTTAGCAATTTATTTTGCCAATTACACCTTAACATTCTTTTGTATGCTCTTTTTGTCATTATAATATCAACGTGGTTTGCTTCACTAACATATAAGGGAATACTAAGGTGCAATATGCAGAATAAATTGCAAAGGAAGAAGTGTTACAGAATCTCCAAAGTCCCTTAGAATACAACCATGAGTCCGGGGCCTCAGAACCTCCACCGCCTCCCGTCCTTTCCGGCCCCTCACTCATCAAACCTGAGCCCGTTGACTCACTCTGACTCTGTTATACTGGTTAATTTTGTTGTTTCACTTCCTCACTTGGTACCCTCCCCTCCTCCCACCTGCACTGTGTCACAACGTTGATTAATATTAAGTCAGATCATATTACTATATAGGAATACAGTACTGTATATGATTCCATTCCCCCCCTCTGACATTAATAAATATATGTACAGTAATATTTAAAGACAAATATCATATAATCATCTCTTTTTCTGTCTCTTTCTCTGTCTCTGTCTCTCACCACCTTCATATATATATAAGTATATATATGTTTGCATATATATATATATAAAATATATATACTGTATATATACTGTACATCCCCAGCTTATTCATTGATAATGATAAAAAAAATTGCCACTACTAAACTTAAGGAATAATGTGATAATCTGTGTAAACTAATGATCGGATCCCCCCCTTAACTCTGTATACTCCAGTTCCCCACCCCGCCCCCTCCCACCCCCAGCCCCTGTCACCAAAACCCGTTCTCACAGTACTAACCAACAAACCACTTCTGCTCTTGTTGTGCTGCACACGCTGGCCGCCTCTCTAGGGGTGTTTCGGAAAAGATCGTTAAAAGGTAAAAGAAAAATATACAAAATGAAGTAATAAGATTCAGTTTCAAAGCCATTAAAGAAAATTATTAAGGAATGGGCATCTAGGTGGAATTCCTTTATTTGATTATTATCGTTGTTATTATTATTTTTTGATCAGTTTTATATAATTTTTTGATGCTGGTATTTTAATTTGATGTTCTTTATTCTGCCATAACGCCCCTTCATTGTGGTCGCTGTTGCTCATCTTGAGTATTGCTGTAAATATGGTCATTTTCACTAGTCACTGAATGACAAAATTTATGTGTAGAACGTCTCCCTAAATTCTTTATCCGTCAAGAAAAATAGCAAAAATCCTGGATGCTTAAGATGAAAATTTCCATAGGTTACAGATCACACTCAAGGTATTGGTGTGTTGCCTTGCAGTTCTGTAAAAGATATACTGTATTTGTAATTGAAAGAGAAGAGTGGAATGCCCCCCCTTAAATTCTTTGCTACTTTTAAAAGCCAGTACTTTTTACAGCTAGCTAATTATTTTCTTTTTACTTTACCATCACTATTTTCCTACTACAGTTTCTACTACTTAACTACCACCACCACCACCACCACCACTCCCACTGCCACCATCACAAACTCTTACTTCTACCTGTTCTTCTGCTACAACTACTCCTTTTACTCATTTATTAGTACATTACTACTGCCATCTGGCCACTACTACTGTTACATTTTCTACAGTTATTTCTACTATGTCTGTTATTACTGTCACTGCTTTACTGACAATTGTCTACTATAAATATTCATTTTTTCCTCCCACTGTTTCATTTGTAAGTCTTCCTTAACCATAATCCTTTTCTATTTTCTCATTGTATATTGACACATCAGAAAATGATGCCTGTCTTTTGTTTTTGCTCTGGCTGTTAGTAATAACATTTTCATTCACTTTCTTTCTAAGACTTTTTTTTCCCTCTCCTTCTCACAACCCCCTTGTCATATGGGACTCTCCTGAAACGGCTTTGAATTTCTCTTCCAGTCACCAATAAAATGAAAACAAAATGAAGTAAAATTAGAATGCCCAACAGGCTCGGGTCTTTTCTGAAGCTGTGAATGTTCATGTTTGAGTTGTATGGCACCTTTGACCTTCCCCCATTAATCACTAGTCGCCTCCTTCATTCTCATGTCTTTGTCCTATCTCTTATCTGCATCTTTCCTCTTTCTATGTCCCACATTTTCTCTCTTCTGTCTCTCCACCCTCTCCTATTCTCATTCCTTTTGCTTCCCCATGTGAATTCTCTTTTACCTTTCATTTTGCTTTCTTCCTTCTGTTTCTCTTCCTGCCAGTTAATTTACTTGCTTGTGGCCTTTGATTATTTGTGCTTGTTTTGCATACACTTTAATTCTTTTTTAGATACCACTACCACTACAACTGTTGCAACTATTACTGCAACTACTTTTATAGCTACTCTTAGTACCACTACTACTAATACTAGTATCAATATTGCTTCTACTACTAATATTGCCACAACCACAGCTGTGACTATAATGGCAACAACAGTTACTACTACTACTATTTCTGCTACACTACTGTTGCTACAACTACTACTACTACTATTTTACTACCAGTAACACAACTACGCTACTACCACCACCACCATATCCACCACCTCCACCACTACTACTACTGCTACTACTACTACTGCCACCTGATCTTTTTTAAGGCTACTGCTCTTTTTGCAGTACAATATATCCTTTTATGAGCAGCTTTTTATCACCTGACCTAGTGACTCCTCCAGCCTACAGTTGATTTCCAGTCACAGTTTTATAATTTTTTTTCCTGCAGTATTGAAAAGAATGATATGCTAAGTTTCCATGACAGGCTGCCAAGTTTTCTCCTGTCAGTGAGGATGTTTCTGATGCCACACCTTTTTTTTCTACCTGAGTGCAAAGTCGCGCAGGCTGAGATGTGGACAGAGTGTTTTTTTTATGGGTATCATTCCTTCTCTTTCATGTCAAGTGAAAGCCATTTTCACCTTTCACAAAGCTGTGCTAGGTAGTGGTGCTGCAAGGTCAGATGATGGATAACCTGCATTGTAATCCATTCCTAATCTAATTCTCAGTGACACAACTTTTTCACTAGATATATTTTTGTTACTCGTGATTTTTAAAGCTGTTGCTGCTTTTGCTTCTGCTTCTGCTACTTCAGCTGCCTGATTGCATGATGCTTTTGCTATTGCCAACCCCACACCAAGTACCTCGAAGTGCCACTCCCTCCTCAGTCACCCTCAAGACCTCTCCCAGTAACACTGAACTAGATGGAATATCTCTCCCTTCTTTCCCATGGCAGTTGCTTTCATTCAGCCATATTCTCCCACAAGAAACGCATGAGTATACCCGTCCCCACGACACTCTTAAACTGTAGTACACCAAACACCTATGTACCACAGCACACCTGGCCTCAGTAGAACATCCATTTCTCACATTGTAAACATTGTGAGTATCAGAGTGTGAGAGATAGACTTCAGGTGATTCATCTGGTTATTTTCATATAGCAGGTTTGTTCTTGAACCATGGGGAAAAGTGATCTTTTACTTTTTTTTTTTTTTTTTTTTTTTTTTTTTTTTTTTTTTTTAAAGTGTGTTGCCAGTAAGGATTTTACAATACAGTATTTAATGTTTGTGTTCCTCATTAAGTAACTTTCTCATATGAGCAAAGTTGTAGGTGGCTGTCCAGTCAAATTTCACTGGTTTATTGTCTCTTAGAAGCTAGAATTGCATCTCCTTGTTGCCAGTGTTTGTCATTACATACATAATCAGGGCTTCATATCAGGATATAATAAAATACCAGCTAAAAAGTCCATTTACTTTTGAGTTTCATACGGAAAGTTTTATATTTTTCAATAATCTTGCTGTGGGGTAACTCTTCACCGTTACTGAGCTACCATGGTCATGTTTAGTCTGAAATGATGTGTGGCAGTGATGTGATGTACTGAAACATTCATAACCCAGTTGTGTGTGGGATTGTTCTCATGCAGACAGTATTATACCGTATGTCCCCTGAAGTTCAGTTTATGAAGCAAAAGCTGAAATTAATGAAAACTTTGTAGCAACCTCTGCCTTTTTTCTGTAGTAGTCCTGATAAATGTATACAGGTTGAAAGTTACTGTTATATGATTGAAAGAAATGCTCAGGACTCCTGCAGGTTTTCTAGAGGCTGATAGTTTTACATTTTCATTTCTCTCTCCCTGTCAGTCTCCTTCTCATTCCTATCTTCTCATTCTTCATCTTCTTTCCTTTCTCTTTTCCACCTGTGCATGACACAAGAGATAACACATAAAGTTCTGTGCTGACCTCAAGACTGTGATTTGTTTTATTATTATTATTATTATTATTTTTATCATAATTTTGCCTACTGCCAGAGTACTTTATGTAGGTTGAGAAAGGCCTCTTGTAGTGAAGAAGTAAACCATGTCTTATCCTCAGTGATCCTAAAACTTGTTCAGGTATTGTTAGTCTCGGTTGATTTTTTTTTCTTTTTAAATGATTGTATGTCCCTTCTTGAGATAAGCACAAAACAAGATTTGTAAACACCAGAATACAGTAACAGTGATGTATCACTCACTTGCAAATGACTCATGATGTAGTCACACTCTATCTGTCCTCCTGTCTGATTTGCTAGTTATCTATGTCCATTTATCATTTATCTACCCGTTATTAGTCTCTTGTTACTGCGGGCTCAAAGAACAACACAGTAATTCCCTCTGTTGCTTCCATAGTTCATCATTTCTTATATCTCCTCCTACCTCTTGTCTGTTGAAGGGGCCCAGGAGAGGCAAGATATTAATTAGATTTCCAATGATGATGATGATGTTAATAATTATGATAATGATATGCTTACCATTAATTGTCATAGTTAATGAAAAACTCCACAGTTGCTTCTCATTCTGGCTGTCTGATAACGATATTTGTCATTTCATTATTAGAGTATTATAATTATTTTATAGTTTTTGTTTTCCTCTTTCATTCCCACTCCCTTCACCTCTCCTTGCTCCACTCCACTGCACTGAACTCAACCTAACTCCACATCTTCACCCACTCATCAGGAGAACTTACACATTGTGCATGACTATTTTTTTCCCTGTAGTGTTCTGGTGACTATATTTTTCTTGTGTTATTTATGGTCAGTCTTTTGTCCCATGTTCCCAAACTCTGTTTTTTGACCTGCTTCTTGGGCTGTAAAACAGTTTATAAAATCTTCACTACTTTTCTGATATAGTGATATAAAAAAAGAAAAAAAAAAAATGTCATTAAATTATCTGGCATTCTACTCTGAACCTACAACTGTGTCGTGCACCTGTCAAGGCAGCATATGAACTTTTTCACACTTGTTATTTTTTGGTAGTTAGGCTTCTTATCATGCCTTTTATTTTTGTAGTTGATACTGAATTTGTCAAGAATTTTTAAACCACCAGATACTGTGTGCTTTTATTTTAAAGCATATAAGGAAGCCTCTTGTTGTGACAAAACTTTGAAGGTTAATAGAAATTTAAATGATAGGAAATGTAGAAACTTCCTATATCTAGACCTCACAGTTGAACAATCTGGTTTTTATAAAAATGCATCACATATTTCATGCAGTCATTGAACTTCCTGATAATTATCACTGGCAGTATCAGGTGTAGTATGTATTAATTCAAGCTGTCATTGTAATCTCCATTTATATGTTTTCCATGTGTTACTTTTGAACAGCATCCATCTCATAGTTCTGTCACCAACAGAGGAATGAGTACACCTTCCTTAGGTCTGGAATGAAAGTGATAATGTTGCTGTCATAACAAAGAATTAGGAGAAGTGTTCACTTATATGAACATGTGCGATACTTTAGTATATAGAACTTCAGCACAGTTCAGTACTGTTCTGTGTATATTGGATATTATTGGGAGTTCTGTTTTTGTTCACTTGTTAAAATAGTGAGTTCAGTGACCTGTATAACTTTATAGTAGATATTCTTTCAGTGTTTTGAACAAACTATCATGCTATAATAGTTGTTTGATGAAAGTATTGCAAGTGCAGTACATGTATTGCCAAAGCTAAGAAGTCAGCAGCATGCTCATCAAACGTAGCAACATACATTTCATCCAGTTCACTTACTTCTTTTATTCCTAATAATTTTTAGAGACTGACCTCACCATATAATTTTAAAATTAGTTTCCTGCATTATGTATCCATTTTGTGGAGGGATATTTATCTCAGGTGCATGAACTGAGCTAGAATTAAATGAGTAGTTAATCTCATTATTTCCATAGTTCTGTTCCCTAGAAAACATTTTAATTTGGTTGATTTTATTAATTAGCAGGACAGCCTCTGAGCACTCTTTTAACACCCATTTTCAGTAACGTCAGTATTTTGCATCTTGAATGTGAAAGGTCATTGATACTTTCATTCCCATAGTGTCTTCTGAACCATTTGAATTTTTTTTTTTTTTTTTTTTTTTTTAATTCACCAATCTAGTAATATAGCTGGCATGTTGTCCCTCCTTATACACTTTGGTTCATGTTAGCTCAGTGCCTGTTACACTTTCTGGTTAGTTTACCATCTGGTTTATATTTTTTGTAGCCATTAATTTTGAACTTTTCGTAGCTTTTATTTTTTTAAGTCTTGATAAGTGATAGTGAATATGATATTCATACTTTTTTGGTACTGACAAGATCCTCATTTGCTTGTATGCCAGACTCTGATAAAGCTTATATCTCTATGTCATTAATCAGTTAAAAGCCAAGGATGCTCTTGTGTTTCCACTGTAGAAATACTTTAAGACATTGAAGTTTGTGCTCATTTTATCTTATTACCACTCTTTTGCATTTGAGTGTGTTTTTGACTAAAAGATAAAGTTCAGTAGAGAGAAAAGAGCATTTTGAAATGCTTTTGCATATATGAATTTATCGGAAGTCAAAGTTATGGCAAGGAGTAGTTTCTGTAGGAGATGTAAAAACATGAAGTTCAGGAAGAAGTAGTGAGATTTGCCTTGACTGGTGCATGATGTTGGTGTAATGGCTCTTCAGGCGGTACGACGCGGGCGCAGTGGGAGGATGTGACGGGATCAACACCACTGACATTTGTCAACGACTGTGTTTCCTTCACTACCACTGTGTCCGCGCGCTTTTGGCTCATGGACTGCAGCAACATCCCTGAGGCTACCAAGATGGCTACAGAACTGTATCGCGAGGCTATACATGTACCCTTCATGGCCAAGTTTGTGGTGTTTAGCAAACGACACCAGCTAGAGGAGGCCCGGGTCCGTGTCTTCTGTATGACGGATGACCGTGAGGATAAGACTTTGGAGCAACAGGAGTTGTTTGTTGAGGTGAGATTTTACCTGATTCAGTTTTTGTCCCAGTGTAATAATCTATCTGTCTATCTATTGTCAGACACCTTAATCTTATAATGGTGGCCACAAACAAATCGCCTCCATGTCACCCTGTCCCCGCCATTTCATTGCCCTGCTCCCAGCTCACACCCCCCTCTCGCATGTACCTCTCCGCTCCATCCCTCCATCTCATCCTTGGCCTCCCCCACCTTCTCAGTGTAATAATAATAATGATAATGATAATAATGATGATGATGATAATAATAATAATAATAAATAATAATAATAATCATTATCATCATCATCCAGACCTCCTTTTCCACCCTAGGGCAGGGTGAGGAGTAGCAACTTCCAGACAGCCAAACTTTGCCCAATTCAGTGGACCATGCTTCCATTCATTCATCATTGAAGCCCTTGAAATCCTGGTGCCATCAGATTGACAGAGAAAATTTCACCACGTTCTGTAGCTTCACATATACCTATCTGATAGAGCCAATCTAAATGCTGTCATGTTAAAAATGAGTGCCAAATCCTTGGTCATGCACTTCTCCACACAAAATTCATCCAGCCAACTCGATCTCTTGTTAGTCCCTTAGCCTCAACAGCCCACATACCTCTCTTCCTCACACACTCAACCACCATATCCCTCCACCATCATCTTGGTCTACCTTGCTTCCTCCCTCCTCCACACTTGCTCAGATATACCTTTTTCACCACTCTGTTGTCATTCATTCTCTCAACATGACCATACCATCTCAGTACACTCACTTCAGTTCTGGTGTCCATAGACTTCCTCACTTCTTATCTTTCACGAATCACATTATTCCGTATCCTATCCACTGTCCGTACTCCACGTACATTCCTCAGCAGTCCCAACTCCGCTGTTCTTACTCTGACAATTACTGCTGCTATTAGTACTACTACTACTAATAATAATAATAATAAAGGCTGATCTTTTGTTTCACAAAATTGCCAGTTTTAAGGAATTTGTTTCACAGAAGTGCCAGCTCTAAGGAATTTGTTTCACAACAATACCAGTTTTAAGGAATTTGTTTCACAAAAATGTCAGTT
The DNA here is from genome assembly GCF_032717465.1 of Coenobita brevimanus. Lineage (NCBI taxonomy): Eukaryota > Metazoa > Arthropoda > Malacostraca > Decapoda > Coenobitidae > Coenobita > Coenobita brevimanus. Next base: position 56,981,231 of record NC_136966.1, read on the forward strand.
TTTAGGAATTTGTTTCACAACAGTGCCAGTTCTAAGGAATTCACTAGTGCTCACAGCCTCAAAATAATAACAAATATCAGTTCATAAGTATCAGTAGTAATGTATTCCATCAGTCCAGTGTTATCGATTAAACCACCACGTAATGATGAATATTATGATGGTCAAAGTTATGAAAGTTATTGTGCATATACAGTTTTTCACAGTGAAGTTATTGTGCATATACAGTTTTTCACAGTGAATGGTTATGACAGGAAACAAATGACAGGTAGCATAGATAATGAGAATATATATTTATTTTGCTTATCGGTGTTATATACAGTAGTGCATGATTTCTTATGTGCTGCATATTTACTAATGATGGTACTGTATATTGTTTTGTTTTATTTCATTTCTGATATAAAGGCTTCAACATACATACATGCATCAGTCTTAGTCACCTAATGACAGCCCTCCAGGCTGTTTATCTTGAATAATTTGGTATTGTGTCTAGCCCATCCCACCCACATTCCATAAATCAGATGCCTCATATATAATATGAAGTCCTAGTTTTCTTCTTTCTTTTGCCAGATGCTTTAATCCCATAAGGGGTGGCCACAAACAGATTGCCTCCATGTCGCCCTGTCCCCCACCATTTCACTGCCCTTTTCCCAGTTCACACCCCCCTCTCTCATATCATCATCATCATCATCATCTGGACCTCTTTTCCCACCCTAGGGCAGAGTGGGGAGTAGCACGTCCAGACAGCCTAAGTTTGCCCAATCCAATGGGGCACACTTCCATTCACACATCAATCAAGCCCCCGGAATCCTGGTTTTGTCTGATATGCCAGAAACATTCACCACATTCTGTAGCTTCACATAAACGTATCTGATAGAGTCATATACTTATCCTTAATTTACGCACATTATTGGATTTACACACATAATTGGATTTGTACAGGCATTCTTTGTCATATGTAAGTGATGAGCACTACAGCACTAACAATTTTCACATACTTTTGCTTGTTTAGATTGTGGGACACTGGCAAATCAACTTCATAGGTGACAGTGGAACTGTAATGAGCAGTTTTTCTTAGATTCACTCAAGTCATAATGACAAAAAAGGAAGTCAAAAACTTATATTGAAGACTACATGCACCTCATCTGTCCTATGACGACACTAACTCCTCTGTCATTTCCCCACAGGTTGCCAAGTCACGTGATGTAGAGGTGCTGGAGGGGAAGCCACAGTTCCTGGAATTTGCTGGCAACTTGGTTCCAGTCACTAAGTCTGGTGATCAGCTGGCCTTTAACTTCTACGCCTTCAGAGAGAACCGCCTGCCTTTCACTGTTCGTGTTAAGGACCAACATGCTGACCCCATCGGAAGGGTTGCCTTCATGAGACAACCTAAGGTAGGTCCAGGAGAATGCTTTTAGGGTACTGGCAAAGAGCTTCAGGACTTGTGCAGTTCTGTATGACATTTCTTATTCATCGGTACTGCAAATACATTAAGATATAGTGGTTACACTGGATTTGTTGTGGATGAAAAGTGAAGATTTGTAGGATAAATTTTGGAGGTGAAAAATAAGAGCTTATATTAAGGGCATGTGAACAGTTCACAAATTCCACCTTAAGAATTCAAGTGGAAGGTTGGCAGTGCAGGTGACCAGTGTTGGAGAGGTTATAGGATTACATTATTCAGAGAGGTTAGAGATCATCATTGTCGTTACCAGAACCTTCTAATAGCATATTTGAGGGCAGGTTGTGGAAATGGGTGGATGCAAGGAGCAGTTTGGATGGACAGATTTTGCCAAAGTGGGGGACTCCATAGGCTGTTCTTGAACTGTATCATAATGTCAGTATATTATATAAATGGTAGGTTTCTGTTGAAGGTGAGAAGCAGCAGAAGTAGACCTTGAGTGAAATAGAAGAGTTGAGTTGAAAGTAATATACTGTACCATACCAGAGTGAAATGAAGAACTTTGAATTGGGATATTGTTGTTGTTGTTTCCCCCCTCCCCCTCCTAATGTAGCCTCCATAGATACTGTAAGATTCTAAGGTTACTAAGGTATTATGTCAAGTAAGTGATAAAATGATGATATAGTTTGTGAAAGGTATGAATGAATGTACTGGACTACTGTAGCTTACCCTTGGACATGCTAGAATTGTCTCATTTAGGCCTGGTGTGATGGTGTTAAGGGGATGTCATTACGACTTGTCAGTAGGTCTGTTTTATCAGTTTGAATCCTCAATCTGTTCCCTGCCCCACCCTCAGGTCAGCCAATGACCTTTCAGGCGACAGTTCATTAGTCTATCCTTTGACCATCACCTCTCCCTGAAAAAATGTTGAGAAACTGTCGATGAATCTTTCTCTTATGTTAAGGGTGCACTGTAAGAAAAGTGCTCACAAAGTTATCAGTATAGAGAGAATAGTTATGTTTTATGTAGGTCAATTATTCATCATCCCTAACCTAATATACAATGCATACATAGTTTCCCTCTTTTGTATTTTCTTATTTCCTTGATTTCTGAACCCTGCCTCGCCCCTTCCTTTGGTGGGAGAAAGAAATTAAGTTGATGATGGTAAATGTGTGGAGCGGAAAGCTAGGCTCTTTGATATTATTGGGGGCATTGTTGGTAGATGGGGGTGCTAACCATCCACTCACTCGATGTAGTGCTGCTTTGGGTGTCTTCCCCTTCCTCTCTTCCTTCCTTCCACTTCTGTCTCGCTTTCCTTCATTCTTTCCTCATCGTTCTGCCTATGGGTGACCTTGCATTCCCTCTTCCGTCTTTCATTCCTTCATTCTTTCCTCTTCCTTCAGCCTGTGGGTGACTCTACACTGAGTGACAAGCCAAATGGTTTCCTTTACACCAGGAAACCATTTACCATGTTGGGTGATAACCATATAACCGAATTATGGCACCTGGTGGTTTAGTGGGTAATTAAGGTGCTCTAGTCAGATTGAGCTGGTGTAGGTTTATATCCATGGTGTGGTAGGGGTTTATTGCCCACATAATGGTATTCAGGGATGAGTGAATCTGGTCACTCTCATCATAAATGTCAGGACCAATTTGCCCAGCCCTGGGCTCATGTGCTCCTCATGGAGCAACACAGGATTGGATGGATGGATTATTCAGAAGAGAATGGAAACTCAGGTCCCCACTCCAGGTAGGGTGAGGTAGGATTCAGAAACAAAGAAAAAGCATAGAGATAATTAGCATGATTATATTCAGTAACATGGACCACATAATCATTTGTTTTTAGTCTTGATTCCTTATTATTTGCCTGACTAGTCAGTCCTTACTTTGTTTAGTTATTGTTGTTATGAAGTTATTATTATGTTTAGTACAGTTCATATCATAATATTGCACTTACTCCCATTTTAATGAAGATGAGAAACTGTAAAAGTGCCATTTTAGCAAGTGTGTTCCAGACTGCAAGATGCCACTTGTTGCTGTCGGATTAGAGTGAGTAGAGTGGAATGAAAGTCTAACATTCCAGCTGCCTTAACTTTGCTTTAGAGTAACACCAGGCTGACACTCAACATCCTTCACTCTCCATACCTCATACTTTTCTCACTTTCCTTACACTCTTATTTCCCTCACTTTCCCCAGTCACACACTTCCCCTACCCTCCACTCATTGTTCTTTTCTCTCTCCATACAGTCATTTGACACACTTACTCTCCCGCTTCCCTCATCTCCTGTACTGTATCATACACTCTCCATATACTCACTCAGTACTCATACTCTCCATACATTCACATCTCTAACGTCTGTACACTTACTTCCCCATCACTCCTGTATTTTTTTGCACCTTTACTCAACATCCTTATGAGTCACACACTTCCTACATGTAGCACTTCTCATATCACCTGCATTACGGTATTCACTGTATTGTGCATTATTTCCCAGTACATACTATCACCAGTAACTACAATGTCACTTTTTCACCTTGTTACCCATCTCCACTCAAACTCTTACCAACACAGTGTTTCATTTCATCACTTTGTTGCCCATTTCTGGTCACCCACCACACCACAACTCATCTCCACTCATACCCCTCCCAGTCCTGTTTTTCACACAGTTACTCACTGCCATCACCCCTTTACCAACAGAGTGTCTCACTTCTTCACCTAGTGGCCCAGCAGTTTATACTCACACACCTCACCACCATGCATCTCCATTCATACTCCTCACAGTCCTTTCTGTCTGCCCCCCAGGACGGCCGATGGAAGAAACTCTCGCTCATGAGCCTGCTAAAACCGCCTGTGTTTCAGGTTGGCCGCGGTGACCCCCCTCAGACCCCCATCTGTAACCTCAACATTGCCCTGCCTGACAACATCCAGCCTGAGCCAGCACCCTCTGAACCCGACCTCCTCGCCTTGGAGAAGAAGTACTCCTTCCTCTCCATTAGTGAGTAGCCGTCTCTTGTCTCGTGTTTTGTGTTGAGCTGAATAAGAGTGAGCAAAAATGGCCCTGACGCCATCGCGATCTCATTCCCTTTCTGGTTAGCTCCTTCCTTACCAAGCTTACTCACTCACAATCTGTTCTGTAAGGCATGTGGTATGGTATGTGTAGGTGAGTCAATTAAAGGGTCAGGAGCGATGTATGAAAACAGTCACATGAGTCATAATACACTCACTCCACCATGTCTTATGATTCACATATTGCCAAGTTCGGCAAAACTTGTCAGGGAATCAGAAGGAGGAATCATTACTTGGAAATTCCCAGTGTCCAAAGTCTCACCACTTACTGTTATTTTATTGGTGTGAGACTTGTTATTTCAAGAATGAGAGAAATTTTGTAAGACTAAGTTCTCTCACCCTACCTCACCCTCTGCCTTCCTATTTCTTGAACAAATGAATTATTTTTACCCCCACTGGAAGGTTTGAGGGACTTCTTTTTTCTTTCTCAACCCCCTCTATACTGCAACATGCCAGCTGCATTTAATATCGAGGCATTGTTGCCTGTGACATTAATATTATTGGTGCATGGTAAATCTTGAGCTCAAGAATACTAGAGGAAATTTGCTTCCTTCTCTTCTAGCCTCATTTTGATGTGATTTTCTGTGCCTCAGAATTTTGCAATAAAAGTGCACTCTGTGGTTTAATATGGAACCATATTTTGTCCTTTGTTTGCTCAAGTACATTATCAGATTTTGTTGTAGTTACTTTTGTCAGTTGCTTTATACTTGTTCTGGACTGTTCTGTGACCCTTTGTTAATATTGGTTCTGAATCTTGCACAGTAGACACTTGTATATGTGTTGAGCGATGGGACATTGCATATCAATCAGTAACTTATAAATAAGCACAGCAGATAGTTTTACCTAGTACTGAAGCCAGTCAGCGATATGAAGGAGGGAGGTGGATGGTTACCATTGTCCCAGGAAGATATTACCGTGGGAGTGGCAATGGGTCAAAAGCCCAATAGCTGGCCTTGTACAACACTGCCATGTGTGGAACTCAACTGTATGTACACAGTCAGAATTTGGACTGAGACTTCTACACATACTATACATATATCTTCTGCAAACTTGTAGTTTGATTCCTTGGGTAGGCTGGACTCATCAGCCTTGGAAGGCAGCTAGCCTAGGAGAAGGAAAACTCAGAATTCAAACCCAAGGCTGTAGGTAGGGCTGCTGACAGTAAAGTCACACAACAATTATAAAAAAATATGACCATGCAATTTGTTGGTGGTACATCACTGATCCTGGAGCTGCATGGTACCCAGTAGCTCCAGTACCACCAACAATTGCAACCATCAACAGGTGAAAAAAGGCTCATACATGCATCCTTGGCTGAGGCCTTTTAAAATGTAAACATAAACATATTGTTGCTGATCATCATAGACAGGGCAGTGCTATACTGAACCAAAATGCTATGTACTCATGAACTGAGTAAAGTGAAGTGGAAATACTGCTGACAGTGGATGATTACCTACATCCGTGGGAGGTACTACCATGGGAGTGGTGTAGAACCAAAAGCCTAGTAGGTGGCATTACACATTACTCATAGGTGGGAACTCAACCACACTTACACACGGTCCAAGCTGAGACCATATGGATTTCTCTTGTACACAACTACAGTCTTATCCCTTGGGTAGGCTGGGCTCATTAGCCTTCAATAGCAGCTGGCCTAGGAGAAGAAAGACCCCAAATTTAAACCCGATGCCTTAGGTAAGGGTTGGCATTTGTAAGGGCATACATCCATTAAAAAAACTTTCCCATGCTACTTGCTGGTGGCACGTCAGTGGAGCTGGAGCTACATGGCACTCAGAGTTGCTATTAATCACCATGAACTGGTGAAAAAGGCTTACACATGCATGCGTGGACAAGACCTTCAGAAACTTAAACCTCAGAAACTTAAACTTTGTATGTGTGTGTGTGTATGTGAGACATAGCATGAAGAGTAGAGTTTCTGTGAATGAGAGCCAATAGCTTCAGACTTACCCTATGTTATTGGTGCAGGAGTTATATTGTATGTTGTACAGAACTGTATTAGTATTGCAGTTCTTCTATGCAATATTATCTATTTAAAAAATCAGTGCATAAGTGACCAGAAGTAACGAATATACATTCACTGCACGTACAAGTGTCTACTGTACTATCACAATATATAAGAGTTTGAATTTCTCAGTGAGATTTTTTTTTTTAATGGGTACTGTTGGCTATGCAGTCACCCATAATATATCATAGTTACTGTCCTCTCATGAGACAACCTCTCTTGTACTAAATACTTTGCTTGGAGTTACCAGATCTCCATACTGTTGTTAAATTACGGTAGTCATTAATACCAGTCATTATGAACCAACTTCCGTACACTCTAGTACACATAAGAGTATGCTCTTACTCTCCTCAGTTGCTCCCTTTATTTAAGATTAACCCTGTGTCTTCATTCCCTGTATTGTGTCTTTTGTCTATCAGTAGAGTAACTGTGCTGCCCACTAACACATCTGTTGCTTATTCCTTAACTGGGGGATCACTGGCCCAAACCTGTTAATTTATTTGAGATGTAGATGCTCTGAGCGGTCACCAGATGTGGTAACAGCAGCCTCTTGTGTGAGTATTCCTGAGGGATTGGTTGGGTGGGGAGGGGATCACAAAATTAATTGTGTTTTAAGCACTGATGCTCACTATGATTCTGCAGAATATATATATCTTCTTATGACACCACTGCTGTTCCAAGGAATGTATTCAGTCACTTAGTCAGATCCTATGACATTACAGTAAGTTATGATCATGGAGAACCATATAATTTCATCTTCAGTATTATAATGTTCAGTTTGTAACCCCTTCAGTATGGTGTCTTCTTTGTATTATTATTATGCTGGTTAATTCTTGATTATCATACTCAGCTTTGATTAGGCATCAAGCTGAAGGTGTTGATACAGTACAGTTCAGTGTTCTCAAGTACTGTATACTATGCCATTTTCTTTTCTATACTATTGTTTCCAGTGTAATATGATATCTGTTTCCTGTCACCCTCTAAGGCAAGGCAGACACCATTCATAAGGCAGACCTGCGTTTGACTGACATCTCCAACATGCTGGGACCTGACTGGGTTGGCCTGGCACACGAGCTTGAGATCAGTGACTCAGACATCAATATCATCAAGTCACAGTACCCTGATAATGCACCACAGCAGGCCATTGTCATGCTCAGGCTTTGGATGCAGACTGCAGGCAACAAGGTAAGGGCGACCTGGAGGAGGATTTTAGTCAATTTGTTCGGTTACATGTACTATGTCTAACTAAAGTCTCAATGGTGTGGTTCTGTCTTTAAATATGATAGATTTATCATTTAATGTTGCAGTGAAGGAGAAAAGAAGGCATTTCCAGGAATGGAGAAGGGGTGGTAACAAAGAGGAATACTTGCCTGCAAAGCATATGGCTAGAAAGGACGTATACAGGACATAATCTGAGTCTCAGAGACTTTTACTGGATAGCCAAAATAGCGCTTGAAGGCAGAATATGGTATTTAAGGTGGTAAATCAGATGAGGAGGGAAAACAGGGATGTTCTAGGTGAACAGGGTGTAAGAATGATGAGGGAATAGGTAGAGGTGGACAGTGTTGATATTAAAGATGTCTGGAAAGTTTCTTAAGTGTGTGGAATAGTTTTGTTACCTGGGACAAATGTGCTGGAGGTAGGGATAGGGCTAGCTCTGTGGCTAGAGTGAGGAGTGGTTGGAAGAAGTTCAGGGAGCTTTTGCCTCTTCTGACATTGAGAGGGTTCCTCATCCATACTAAAGGATCTTTGTATGCGGCATGTGTTAGGAGTGTAATGCTGTATGGTAGTGAGACCTGGGCAGTAAAGAAAGAGGATATTCGCAGACTCAAATATACAGAAATGACAGTGATTAAGTAGATGTGTACTGCATCCTTGAATGCAAGGCCTGGGGGGGTTAGGCTTATGATGGAAGAGTTTAGGGGAATGATGTGACTGGAGTGTGTTGGTGTTGTGGTGAGGAGAGGTTGATTGAGATGGTTTGGGCATGTGGAGAGGATGGAGGATGACAGTTGGGTGCAGAAAGTGAGAAGTTTGAACATCGGGGATAGGGTTGGAAGTGGCTGACTGAAAAAGACCAGGATTGAGATCATACAGTGTGACCTCAAGGATAAGGGACTGAGGAGGGAGGCTGCCAGAGATCGAACAGCATGGGGGGCTGCCATTAGGTGACCAAGGCTGACACATACAAGCATTTTGGAGCCTTTAGAAATGATGCAATGGCTTGGAATAGGAGAGAGATCATGATTCCCTTATATTGCTAAATATCTCTGTAGCATGTGTTTCTGTACATAAAATGACCAAATGAGATAGAATCACTTGCATCATTGTGTCTTGATTCTTGTATGTTAATTGTTAACCCACTGAATCCATAGATGTCTTTTTCATCTTATTCTTGCCATCTCCTAATTACTTTATTTAGCTAAAGGTAGACTGTCTGAACTGTTTGAACTGGAGAGGTTAGATGTATCCGTAATATAGCAGTTTAAAACAAGAGACATTGCTTAAGTTGAATAAAATCATCTGGTAGGAGGAATAGCAGAGTAAAATGAATTTCACCCTAATTCAAGTGCTTATTAAGCAGTGTGGAAATTACAGGCGAACGGCAACACACTGGAGAAGGGACTGCGTAAGATTGGTCGTGATGACATCGTAAACCAGTGCATCTTCAACGTGGAGCTGGTCACCGATGACATTGAACGGGCCATGGCAAAGGCACACCTTGACCAGTCTGGCTTCCAGGCTTTCAGGGATGAGCTTGGTCCGTCACGTGATGCAACACTCAACCGTGACGTGTCCCTCGATGTGTCCTATGATGAGCAGGACATGATGAAGGTAAGGGGTAGTATCAACATATAAAGTAAAAGGAAGGAAACTTGGGGATTAACTTTTTTGGCCAGAGGACATCTTTCTCATTTTAGTATATTCTTGCCATCTCCTGATGATTTTATGCAGTTATCCTATCACCTGCACAATTAGGATTCGATCAGGCCTCTGTGGTGGGGAAAAAAAAAAAAACTATTTTCAAAGTTTCTAAGATTACAGTTCTGGTCTTAGAGATTGATAGGGAATATGATGAATTATTTGTTCCTAAAAATCTAGGTTATTATGTGCTATATTTTAGGCAGTACAGATCTCTGAAGTTACGATGCCATGGTACCAAGCTGAGAAAAATCGAAGAATTGTCATACTACAGGAGACCAATTATTGAGTTTTTAGATCAGTGAGGGTATATCATTGTATTATAAGGTAAAGTAGATGCCTCCATATGACTTACAGATAAACAGCTGACCACAGTTGGCACCGAAACAAAGCATAGTTAAATATAATTTATGGCATAACTTCATGATGCACATAGCAGTCGAGCACTGGGCATTTTGGAATATAGGTCATAGTTCTTGGGTTAAGGATATAAATATTTATCTTGAGGGATTAGATATTGCACACCCTTATGATATTCCTCACAATGAAAGGACTTCCTTAAATTGAATACAATCATCTTGTATCAGCAAAAATAAACTAAAAAGGATGTCAACTGGATTCAAATGGTTAAAATGTAAGGCCTCAAGTCTTTTATGTTTTTTTTTTTCTTTATTCCATGTTCATTAATTTAGTGCTTTTATTTATTTATTTATTTATTTGTTTATTTATTTGATTTATTTTTTTGCAGCTTGTAAATTAGCTAGAAATATGCCATAGGAATTTAATCATAAGTACTCTTTAAAATTTTTGCTTTTGTTTTTTTATTAGTTGTCCACTGTTTACTTAATTGCCTTGCTGCATTTCTGAAGTGCTGCGGTGTATTCTCTTCCTAGAGTACATGTGTGATAGGTAGATAAGTTCATATCTTTTATCCATGTTTTTAAAGTTATTTATAGGTCTCTGATGAGGGAACCCTAAAATTACTTATGTGTTATTTGCTGGAAAGCATACACTGTTTGTCATTGCTGTCACAGTTACTCTGGGAGAGAAAATGGATAATGTTGATAGTTTAGGGAGAGAGGAGCTTAGGAGGCTTGCTTATTTATCTTTTAAATAGCTTCTGTTAGTAGCATCCTGTGAATATTTCTAACCTGCTAAAAATACCCTTATACTAACACTGTCCCTGAGCAACTTTATATATACCATTGGCAGTTAATCCTAGTTTATACTCTTCTGTAAATTGATGTCAATGTGGATGTCTGTGAGTGTTAATATAGTTTGTTAATAAAATCATATATATAACTTTTTAAACCTACCTTCATTTTGATAAATAAAACATGTTTTGGCAAAAAAAAAAAAAAAGTTTTGTAGGAGGTTGCTGAGGCACCAAAAGAATATGCTGCTACACTGACACTGACTACCACAAGAATGGTATCAGTGAGGGGATCATTTCAGCACAGCTAACCGTAGCAGAGAGGTGCAGTAATTTGATGCGTAGTGATTGTTTAAGAAACTATCTTCAAAGTTGCTCAGGAAGTAGGCAAGATAGAACCCAGCTTGTATGCGGGTGCAGAGGTTCACTGCTGGCCCAAACTAGGTCGGAACTGTTACCTGCAGTGTGCACACAAGCCATTCTGTAGGCTTTAGACTTTTCAGTTCTGGCATTGGACACAATGGGGAGGAAGAGCAGGGTAGACTTTTGACTTTGCAAAAGTTTGTTTTCACTTTTTTCAGTTACTTATTGCAGTATTGAGGAAAATTCAGTGAGGCTAAAGGACAATGGGAAATCCATGGTTTAAGTTCAATCCATCATCACATGAGTCCTAGTTGCTGGTTCATTGAAAGCAGTGAGGAAGTGAAGAAGCATTGTGGTGTGAATGTAGATGTGATAGAAAGTGCTAGAAGAAATACAATGAGGTGATTAGGTCATGTGGAGAGGATGGAGAGTGAGACACTAACTAGCACAATGAATGTGAGTGAGATGGAGTGGGGGGAAGGGAGGGGGAGACCAATGATGAGTTGAAGGGATGGAGTTGAGAGGTATATGAGAGAGGGGGACATAGGTTGGGGGAGGGCAGTGAAATGACAGGGGACAGGGTGACATGGAGGTGATTTGCTTGTGGCCACCCCTTATGGGATCTGGCTATAGATAGATAGTGTACTTTAAAACCCCTGCAACCCATTCCATCACCCCACTTCTTAAATCTTTCTTCTGCTACCCTCTCATTCTCTGCAGTCAACACCAGGCTAGTAGCAAACAATACTGTATCTCCTTCTAATTGTGAAGTCAGGTGAGAGAGCTTCTAGCACCATGATAATAAGGGGTTACAGTAAACCTTTTTATGCTCACTTTGGTGTGAGCACCCTTGTATGTTGCCATAACCATTCAAACCAGCATTCCTCAGTCCCAAGCTTTTTCATTGCCTGCTTCACCACCTTCCCAAGCATTTTACCAAAAGCCATCTCCAAGTTAATAAAAGCAAAGTATCACTTTCTCCTCCTTTCTATATATTTTTCCTAAAGCTGTCAGACAAGGAATATTGCTTAAGTGATCCCTTTGCCAGCCATAAGCCCAAATTACATGTCATCAATATTAATATTTCCTATATCATGCTGTACTGTGTTCATTATATTTATGAGAAAACTCACCAAGTAGATTTGAAGCATAGAGCAGAGTCCAGCCATGTAGTATCGATCACTTTATGCACACTGTGTGCTATATGTGCATGGAAACCTTCCTCAAGAAATGCCAGAGAACTGATCAGGGTCCAAGGGGTACATGAAAAGAAGGATAACCTTAAAGGAAAAATATAAGAGGATGTACTGTACAGGGTATTTATCTGTGTTGTATCCTCTTTGGGCACTGTGTTTTATGTACGGTATTTGCTATTATCCTGTCAATCTGGTGACATAATTTGCTACTTTCATATTGTTGCATCCCAGCAGTTTTTTTCAACAAAACATAAAGCATTAATAGTGAAGTTGTTAATGATGGCTATATCTAATTCAGAATCTCTCCTGAACTTAATGAAAATGTCGAGAGATAGCCAGAATGAATTAAAAATATATTGGATAGAAGGGTTTAAAAACTCATGGAAAAGCAGAAGAACTGAGCAGGGTTTTTAGGAGAAGGGGGAGGCAGCGGCTCAATCAGTAGAGAGGTGGTCTGCAGTCCCAACGGACCCAGGTTCAAATCCCCGCTGGGGGATGGAACAGAATTAAGGATTTGAATTACATTAAATCAGGCTTTACTGATCTACCAGAAGACCTGTCGACATGTCGTAAAAATACCCCCACTAATACCAATACACCAGTCCTGTATGAGACAGCCCTAGCATGTATTCACTATGGACGGTGGGTGTTAGTGCCGACAGTGGTGTCATGTAGAGGTGTACGGTATTAAGGAGGACTACTGGGCCTTGATAGCAGGCAGTGAAGCCTATGCCCAGAGTCAGACACATAAAAATAAAAAACTGAGGGAATCCACTTGTACAGAAGGTGGGAAAGGGTCTAGAAACACAGGAGAGTCGTATCCACAAAAGATGAATGCTGCAGTAAGAATGTGTTAACATGAATCAATATTGCTTGTTTTCGGTTGTCACACTACAGTAGAATGCTGCCTGTCTGTCTTTGGACAGCTACCTTAATCCCAGAGGGAGAGGCCATGAATAAATTGCTTTCATGTCATCCTGTCCTCCACCATCAAGCTGCCCTCCTCCCAACTTGTACCACTCTCCTCTCCATCCCTCCACCTTAGTTCTTGAGCTCCCCAGTTAAATCACATGAAACTTTAGAGGTAGTTTCTAAAGTGATTACCAAGCACAGTGAAGTTACATCACTTCTCACCTCAGCTGAGACATGTTGAAATGATCCTTTTTTTGACATTACAGTCAGCGACAAAGGAACCTTATTTTTGTTAGTTGCAGCAGTGCTTAACTATAACTAAGTAGATCAGGGGTTATTAACCTGTTTTGGACCCAGTACCTTGATAAAGATTTTATATTTTTATTCACTGCTCTTCTGATGCACAAATGCTCTACATGTGAGTTACCATCGTTGTCATTGTCATCACATTTCTCATCAGTAGATTAGTTGGGTATGATCCAGAAACAAAGACCTCAGAAAGCAAAGACCTTATTCACTGTTAGCAGGCAGATCATGTATCATTTACATACAAAAGATTTTAAATATTCTGTTCTTCATAATTCATCGCTAGATTCACTCCCATTTCATTAACGTGTGTTTTGACTTTATCATAAACTTCATTCATATATAAATTTACTGAACAGTTTTTGGGGACACCTCACAAACTCTTAGTTCACCAGCAGTGTGAACAAGTCTTTCACTCAATTCCTGCACCATCACTGGGTCCTTCAGGTTAAGAATCACCGAAATAAAATGAGTGAAAAGTTGTATGTACAAGAAGGGCTTGCATGGAATGTTAGCTTGCTGCAGCATTTTTTGTTTGAAGCTGCCATGGACAGTAAAGTTAAACAGCTTACTTTAATTTGCAGGTTTGTGAAACATTTCTTATCAGTAACCAGTGATTCAGCTAAAAGTGTTATGTTTTGTAAATTAACTCTCTGTCTGTCTGTCTGTCTGTCTCTGTCTGTCTGTCTCTCTCTCTCTCTCTCTCTCTCTCATTGCATTGCTGAGTATCTAGTGTAATACAGATGTTTGATTTTATTAGGCATTACATAGGGCAATTCTAGCCTTGCTTTTTTGCTATGATTATTGAAATATTAGTTGAGCTTATCATAAGTCCTTCATCTTGCCGCTTAGAATATAGTATACTTAACATACCCATATAAGCTGATGTTCCTTTTACTAAAAAGCAAGAACGAATGATGACTATTTTCCCCCTTAATAGGAACTTATACATTATACAAGACCCAGCTTCATCTCTACCACCCTCTGCAACCAGTCATATGTTTCTGTGTTTATATTTCACTCTCTAATAAATCATAGTCATGTTGTCCTTCCTAGGAATTTGTCATTAAAAATCTCATTGATGTACTTTAGTTTCTGAGTGTACTGGAGAACTTTCAGATGTAAGAATTTATGTATATAATGAAGAACTTCCAGATGTTATAAGTTTCACTAATAACAGCTGCTCGTTATTGTAAACATACATAGAAGTCCCATGTCATGCTAAGATTCCATGTCCCGATAAACTCAATGTAACGTTCTTGCCTGACCGCATTGCTCTTGCATGCTCACCCTCCCTGCAGCGTCTCAAGGAACTGAGGGTGAGTCTTCCTGCTGCCCAGCCATAGACTCTCTCACTTGCTATCACACTTGCTCCTCCTCTGCACTTGCCCTCTTGCTCTCACTCACTCACTCACTTGTCCAGTCTGTCACTTGCTCCCTCATTAACTTTTGCTAGTCTTGTCTAAATTGATGTGTTGTTTAGGATATTCACTGTTGTGAGTAAGACTGTACATGTAATATTTTTATATTTTCAGGGGGCCTTTTAATGCATAACTGTACCCCTTTTTAATACTTCGACTCCCATCCATAAACCCAGTAGAATTTGGACCTTTTTTATATATGTACTTCTTTAAAGCAGTATTGTTTTCTAATGCCAAAGCTGTATGAATTTCTAATGATTTTTTATATTTGAGACATTTTAATTTGAAAATACAGTACTTAAAATACGTATCAGTAGTTATGAATGATAGCTCTGCAGTACAAGTATTTGATTTTTTTTTTTTTTTTTACCACTTTGAGACAGAAAAAAAAAAAAAACTTTCCAAAGGAGGAGAATTCATATGTATAGTCGAAGAAGTAAGCTGGTAGCCAGGCAAGGATAAAATACTGAATAACAGTGGAATAACAGAATTGCTGTGCAGTCCAAGGCTACATGGCAAGTAGATGACTTTGCCTTCATAAACCACCAAGGGGGTTGGTGACTCCTGCACAACTGGAGGGGATTCCTCCAAGCAGTAAATGGTATCAAAACATGCACTTTTGCCATTAGGTTACAGATCAAATTCTTAGTGGCGATGGAGATATCATAATGCTTCTTCCCTAGCAGTTTTTTGTGCATATTGCACTTCACTGTCCTCATATATATAATATTGATGTAAATGTCTGTCATTATTAAAACATCATGCAGTAAATGGCAAGACATTGTTAAGGTGTAATATGCAAAATAAATTGCTAAGGAGGAGTGTTGCCACTTAGAATATAACACAAGGTCAGATTTGCATTCTTTACTGTACATTGGAGTTCTTGGTCACTGTGCATCCAGGTTTCCAACACAACATAATATGTGCCCTCCAACCCTGTTACAGGTTGACTTGGACCATATTCCCAAAAAGCATTGAACGCTGCTGTAGTAAAGGGGGAGGGAAGTGGTTTTTATATTAGGCAAAAACCCAATTGGGTGGTAGGTGGGGGCGCTCGTCATCCACTCACTCGATGTAGTGCTGCTCTTGGGTGACTGCCCTTTTCTCTCTTCCTTCCTTTTTTCCTTCCTTCCCCTTTCTGTCTTTCTTTCCATCAGTCTTTCCTCTCCCTTCTGTCTATGGGTAACTCTGCACTGAGTGATAAGCCAGATGGTTTCCTGTACACCAGGAAACCATTTACTATGCTGTGTGGTAAGCGTATAACCAAATTATGGTACCTGGTGATTTTGTGGGTAATTAAGGCACTCCAGTTTGATTGAGCCTGGACATGTTTATATCAAAGTGGTGGTTGGGGTTATTGCTCACGTAATGGTATTCAGGGATGAGTGAGGCTGGTCACTCTCATCTTAAATGTCTGGACCAACTTGCCTAGCCCCGGGCTCCTATGTTCCTCATGGAGCAGCACAAGAGTGGATGGTGGATGGATGAATGAAAAACTCAATTACAGTGTTTGTGAACTTTCAGTCATAGTCTTAGGCACAGTGTTTTAGTCATCAAGTATTGTATTAATGCTCTCAGAAAATGTCATTTCATTCTATTTTAAAGTGAGTGATTGCACTTTTTTTTCTTCTAGTCAGATTTTACAAGAAAAATGTAATTAGAATTAGGACTGAATATAACCTAACCTTAATTAACCCAAAGTATTCTCATATCCTCTTGCCTACTTTTACCCTGACAGGAAGCAGAGAGTGCAGAGGAGGAGGAGGAGATCCAGCGTGCCTACCACGGTAACTCTGTTCTCCACTTGTCTCTCTTAGACTCCCTCACTCACTTTTACCATTGTAGTACTGCTTTCAGCTTGTCCATATACTTTTTTTCTATCCATTTTAGCTAGACTTTCCGAAAAAACAGACACATAAGCTCTCATACAGTATGCATTGATACATAGGCATACTGATTAGAAACAAATTTCATTCACATGAAACAAAACCTTTCTAATTTTAATCAGTATGCAGTAATGCTCATGCGTATTACTAGAAAAAATTTATCTACACCAGACCAGACCTCCACTCTAGTAGACGTGTACGAGCAGTGAGACGTTCATCTGTCCTCTTGTAGTTGTTCACTCTTTCTGCCATAGTTGCCCCCCCCCTCTAGTCATATGATAATCTGTGAGTGGTTTTTTATTCCGCCTGCCTTATTTGCTTGCCGGATATGTACTCTAGGATGGAGCCATAACTTATATTGATAATATTGGATAAGCAGTTTGTTTTTACTTACAGTATATACAGTAATTTGGTCATAGTGATTTTACAACAAGGAGTGGGTCTTTAGTATTCTAGATGTCCGTAGTCTTGGCAGACATAGACGTGTATATACAGTACATTATGCAGAGTTATTTGCACAGAAGATAGGATGGATTCTCACCAGACACTGAGAAACTGACCGGGAAAATGAAATGCCAAAATGCAAAGTCCTTACAGTTTATTAATATTAACGCCTCCTAACATGGGAAACTTGGGAAATTGAGTTTAACATCTCTATATAAACATGAGAAATTGAGATAGGGTGATGGATCAGTGAACAAATACAGAATATTGATACTGTGGATGATTCGTAAGGATTTGACGTGTTTTTCAATTTCAATTTTCTTACGATGCCTGATAGTCATCAATCACCTAGCCATCTTAGACTCAGTGCACACCTAAGTTACGGCAACTCCTAGACTACTGCCTCTGAGCCGAACCCCAGAGTGAGCTTGGGCATAAACTCGATCACCATTTCTTTTACCTGTTTATTGGCACCACAGCTGGGGTTCAGAAATATATATTTTTTTGTTTTTCTTATCCACTTTGTTGTTACATTTCGCTTCATATATACTGTTCTGTAACACTTCAAAATGTGGACATCACTCCAATGTCAAGCACACTGAAGACTTCCCTTCTCTCTCAGTCTGTCCACCGATATGACTGAATATAAGGGTGTGACTGATGCTTTTCAAAATGGTGATGGCTACCTTTGCTTTCTTGAAAAGTATCATCACAATTCTTATGGTCTGCACATTGTGGTGGACAGAGCGAATGAGAGAGACATAAGAGTACATCTTTAGGCTGTAGATCACTCCCTTCACAAGCCAAATTTCATCTTAAGTACCAAAACCGTCAGACCCAGCAACACCAATTCTTAATATCCATGCTTCACAAATGCCCACCACATTACCAGGTGTACTAGACTGGTGTTGTAGATTAAGTTAAGTGTGAGTTAAAAGTTTCTGTGTATGACAAAAGTACTCTGTATATTAGTGGCGGTTTTTGAGGTCACCAGAAATTTTTGTAACTGTCAGTTGAATATGCTAACACCATGATAACTATATTGCTGGGGGTGTTGAAGTCTGATATGGTGATTGTATTATTGGTGATAAGTATGTAAAATTTTCATATTTATATTGGCAAATGTTGTGTGTAAAGCTTCAGTATGTGTCTGTATCAGCCAAATTTGTTTCTTAGCACATTATGTGTTGAATCTGTTCTTTCAGTTAGAAGGATTTTTTTTTTTTTTTAATCATTGTGAAATCAGTATAATGTTGATATTTGTCTACCTTAGTTTTCAGTGTTTATAGATAGTGAAGTGCAAAATGACAGCCATGTTCAATTGAGGAATATGTAGAATTTATGATCTTGATTATATTTTATCACTGTATTAGCACATCAAGTTATTGTGTAGTAAGTAGAGTACGAGCAAATAATAGACTGTGGGCCATTTTTTTCCCCTGGTTACACTGAGTTGCACAATGTGATGTCATCTTTCATTAAAATTTATATCATTGTGTAGTATATTTAACTAACTCAGCTGTAAGCACAGATGCTTGATCTTGTACTGCAGTATAATGATGGGTGTAGAGTGGAATGTAATGATATATTTTATACACAGTTTCAGCAGAATATATAATTTATAATTTTATGCTACAACAAATTCTTTCCTATATATTGCCAACCCACTTGTTATGTGCTAGTGGTACTGTAGGTATTCAGTGCCTTACCATTAAATATCAGTGCCAGAGAGTTGCTTTCCCAGTGAATGAACATTAGTGAAATGAGTTAACTGTTTAATCAGTAATTGGAACACTGATTCATGCTCATTTGTCTAACATTCATTCATTGGATTTGTCAAACACGTGCCACTGAGATTCAATGATATGGCCCTGACTGTGACTGGTCCTGCCAACCTCCAGACAAGAGCCGGGAGCAGCGTGCTGTTGACTTATCCCCAACATATGAGAGTGAAGAGAAGAAATATGCTGGTGAGGAGAAGGCTGTAGCTGAGGAAAAAGTGAGTCGAGAGGAACCCAAGGAGCCAGATTTCTCTGCCATCACCGCAACATCCACTCCAATGAAGAAGGAAGAAGAGAAACCCAAGGAGAAGGATGAACCAGAGATCCAGCAAACCACAACAACCAAGACCGAGGTGCTGAAAGGCCCTGGTGACACCTCCATCACCACCACCACCACTGAGACTCGCTCCTTTACCACCGCTGATGACGGCTCAGTCCAAGAACACATTGTCGTTCATAAGCAGACCGCTGGCACTGTGGGCAGCAGCGAAGCAGACAAGATGAAGGCTGAGGAGGATAAGTCGGCCATCTTGCAGAAGTTGGGTGAGGAACTGGGCAAGCTGGATGAGAAGCTGGAGGAGAAATTCAAGGAGAAGAGAAAGACGGACAAACCAGAAGGTAAATTGTCTCATGAGTTTTGACCGGCTTTGGTCAGGTCAGGTCAGGTCAGGGCTTGATGGATTCTCCTGGAGAACTGTTAGTTCAGTTTGAGCGGCAAGAATTAAGCACGCACGCGCATCATTTCCCTCTCATTCCAGTAATCCTCCCATTCCCTTTGCGTATGGATTGATTCCTTGCCAAAATGCAGCTACCCCCCCCCAATTTTTTTCAAAATTGCTTGCTGTGTAAAGTATTCATAAGTTCACAAGTTTTTAGGCAAGATCAGGAGTGTTGTGAGTAGAATTATGGTTTCATGGTCAGTCCCAGATCCCTATATGATGATGCACCAGCTGTGTAGGGTCCGTAGTGTCAATGAACTGTCAGTGTAGCAGAATTGGTTTACAGTATTCATTTTGAATCATATGACCCTTTGGCTGAGATTATTGTGTGTACTGTAGTTCATATGTTTAGACTGATCTTGTCAGATGGCGTTGCATTTTTATGATAACCGAATTTATAAAGTTAGGTTAAAAAAAAAAAAAAAAAAAAAAAAAAAGCCAAGGGATCATGATGTTTCTGTGGGATTTGGGACAATTGTATGTCTGTGTATGTGTTATTGTATATTGAGGAATCATCTTAGAACTGTGGTGGTTGACACTTTTATTCTGATGACATGCTATTACATATGCAAGTTGTACATAAACCACACTACAGATATGAAGAGCTTGCAAGGCAGACATAAAGCCATAAACTGCTCACACAGTCACATGCATGGTATAAAGTGAAGATACCCAGATTTGCCCTACCATATAAAGCATGATTATGATACATCCAGAATAGTGAACATTTAATTTACATAGCTATTTTTCCATTCCAGTAGCTTTTCATATATTACCTTAAAAGTGATTTAGTAGATTTTTATTCTTCCATTCAGAGTAGAGATTCTTAAATTTTTGATTGTGTACCTCCTAATTTATTTCCAGTTCCAGATTTTTGTGTGTGTAGACTGTGTATCTTTTAGAACAGCTGTACCTATCTTATGATCACATCACACTTTGCATCACACAGTTAAGTTTTTGGGTGTGTAGGCTGTCCCTTGGCACACACTACAGAATTGTTCTTTTGTCTGTTTGTTTGTTTTGTCTGTTTGTTGGGTGTGATGTCACTGTGTGGGCTTGTCTTGCTCTGGGATTGTGTGTGTGTGTGTGTGTGTGTGTGTGTGTGTGTGTGTGTGTGTGGGGTGAAGGGATGTGTACATGGTATTTGATTGATGTGTATGTAACTGATGACTAAGTATTTGATTGCTGGTTATGAAGATAGATGGGTGAGTAGTGTTATGGATTGGGTGAATATGGATGTAAGTGGATCATAGTTTTGTATAGATGTTTTGGATATTTGCTGAGGGAATAGCAGGTTTGGAGATCATGAAGAGTAGATTGGAGGGAAAATAGTTATGAGCTGTGTTTGAAAAAAATGTGCTTATGTTTAGGCTTGTGTGGCGGAGCCAATTCCAGTGGCTAGAAATATGTGTAAGTAATTGTATGGCCCATTTTCACTGGGCATGCTGTTGTCAGCTTTCGAACACTCATACTTTCTCATTCCTGATTACAGGATTCTACCTTAGCCAGTCTTTAGGTAGGAAAAAAGAGTCAGGATGATGATGAGGTGATGTTGTTGAATGTGAAGGAATGGTCATATGGCTGTATAATGGACAGGTGTGAGAGCTTAAAAACCAGTCAGGATGACAATGATAATGATGTTGATGGTGATGATTATGAAGGAATTATTTTGAGGACATGTAAGGGAAGGTGTAAGAGTTTAAAAAGGGACAAATGAAGATGAGGTTTATGAATGTAAAGGAATGTTGTGTGGATGTGCAGTGAGAAGGTGCAAGAGTTTAGAAAAAGTCATGATGATGATGATGATGAATGTGAAGGAATGAGTATGTGGGTGTGTAATGGAAAGGTGTAAGAACTTCTGTATCATGTCCACTCCGCTTACCTTGGCACTTGTTGTTGCACTCGACTGTAGCGGAGAAATTGGAGGAGGTGGAGGGTGTGAAGGAAGAGGCGGTGGTGGCTCAGAAGCGAGAGGGCCAGGTTCATGCCACCTCTCAGGTTGTGGTGGAGCACGAACCTCCGTCACTGCCCTCTCCTGTTATCCACGACACTACTGCACCTCCTCTGCACACGATTGATGTTGCACCTCACCATGATGTCACTGAGGCACATCACTTGGACATTACTGAGGCACCTGCTTTGGACACCAGTGAGGCACCTGCTTCTGACACTGCTGAAGACTCTCCTTTTGAAATCATCGAGGCTCCAGCTTTTGACACCAGCAAGGCACCTGCTTTTGACACCAGTGAGACACCTGCTCTTGAAGTCTGCTATGAACCTCCTCCTGAAATCACCAAGACATCCACTGTTGTGACTAGTGAGGTGTCTGACATTGAGACCATTGAGGCACCTACTATGGAAGTCTGTTTTGTACCTGCTCCTGTAACCACTGTGACACTCGCTGATGAGACTAGCGAGGTGTCTGATTTTGAGACCACTGAGACACCAGCTCTTGAGACCAGTGAGGTGTCTGCTTTTGAGACCAGTGAGATACCAGCTCTTGAGACCAGTGAGGCACCTGCTGTTGAGACCAGTGAGGTACCTGCTTTTAAGACCAGTGAGGCACCTGCTTTTGAGACCATTGAGGCACCTGCTTTTGAGACCAGTGATGCACCTGCTTTTGAGACCAGTGAGGTACCTGCTTTTGAGACCAGTGAGGCACCTGCTGTTGAGACCGGTGAGGTGCCTGTAAAGGAAGCGGATATGGCACCTGGTATGGAGAGCACTGAAGCACCTCCCATTGAAGTCTGCCTTGCACCAGTTGAATCCACTGAAGTAACTGTTGTCAAAACCAGCGAGGCACCAGCTTCTGAGATCACTGAAACACCTGCAGTGGAAACCTGTTTGGAACCTGATGAGGCAGTCATTGTTCAAACTACAGAGGTATCTGCATTTGAGACCAGTGAGGTACCTGAAGAGGAAAGTGGTGTGGCAGCTCTTATAGATACCAGTGAAGTACCAGTACCTGGTGTTGAGACCAGCGAGCCATCTTATGATGCCACTGAGGACACAGATTTTGAACTCGTTGAGGCAAAAGATGTCGATATGTTCACTGGCGTTGATGTTGCACCTCACCGTGACGTCAGTAAAGCACCTGCTGCTGACGTCACTGAAGCACCTGTAGACATCATGGAGGAGGCTGGTGCTTTGGACATCACTGAGGCACCTTCTTCTCCCACTGGTGTCTCATCTGATTTAACACCTGCACCCTACACTTCTGAGGACATTTCTGAGCCCACTGCCACTCCAGTTGTTGCCGTGCCTTGTGAGGGCGAGGCACCTTCCACCATCACTATCAGCACTGATGTATCTGCACCAGATTCTGTAGAGGAGTTACTTGGGGACACCACTGTCACGACTGATATTGCACCCCCCTCAGATGACACTACCACCATAGCAGCACTTCCAACAGACACTGCTGCTACTGATGGTATCCCCACATCTGACATCATTACCACTGTTGATGTCCTTCCCTCTGATGCCACCATCCCTGATGTTGCACCCTCTGATTCCTCCACCACCATCATCACAACCACAACTGTCAACACCACCCCAGGTAGAACTGAAATGATGCCAATTAATATGTTGCTTGACACTTGACAGAAGAGTAAGGGAGGACTGTTGGTTGTGGTGAGGAGATGGAGCATATGTACAATAAAGGTAACAAAGCAGTTCTATGTGCTGGAGGACAATGAACTAATGTTAATCATACTCAGGCTTGATCTAGTCCAGTACAGTACCGGTACAAGCATTCATAATATGTTGTATCACCTTAATGTTCATGAGAATACTTTAGTTTTGAACAGTGTTAATAATCAGAAATTCCTCTGATGATTATGAGAGTTTTGTCTGCTGATTATAGTTCAGAGGATAATAAGTCTTAGCATTTAGAAAATTACAGCCAGTAGTGATGTAGCATAAAATTACAGCCAGTAGTGATGTAACATAATACCTAAATATTATTTTTTATACCATGTATTTTCTTCATAATCTTTTACCACCAACCATCAGTCCTCCTTTAAACTACAAGTCAAGAATGGTAAACATATTATTGGTGAGACTGTCTCTAACACAGTCTCCTCTCCACACCTGGTCAACTCTTACATTTATGTCGCCATTCTCTTCACTTCACCTGACCTGGGCGTACCTTCATCTTGCACCTGGGTGGCCTGAAGATGGAACAAAACTGGCTACCACTGCTAACAAATACTCACTGTGGGAACTAACCGAGGGCCTCACCTTCCTCTCACCAGCACTCCTCAGTCTTTCTAGGTGGTTCCTGTTTCACTGGCTAACTTTTCTCTTGGATGAGTGTGTGAGTGTGAAATGAGAGACAGACTAGGCGATGTATTTTTTCATACAAAAATTCATAGTGGATGGTACATGAACAGAATTAGTTATTGCCTAGGAAGGACTTGGAGGAGATATGTGTGTGTGTGTGTGTGTGTGTGTGTGTGTGTGTGAAATACCAAATACCCATGTTTACTTATGCATTAAGTGGTATGTTTTATATCAGTAGAGAATGAGATAGGAAACTAAGTACTATATTTTAAAAATATAGGATTGGATAGTTAAATTGATGTATGTGTAGAGGTAGAACTTTCTCTCTGCAAGTGAGAGTAACTTCAGGTATAGAAATGCTGTTTATAATTTGGCTAGGTTATGAGAGGGTAAAAGTGCAAATTAATTTTATTTTGAATTAACAGTCTAAGTCGAATATGCTTTTATCATCAAAACCCATTACACTTTAGGTTGCTTTGTATGCTTATACTGTATCATCAAAACCTTTTCTCCTGATTGGGCCACTTCTTCCACAATTGGATTAAGTGCATTTTTGTTTAATTTCACCTGTCTCCTAGATCAGTTGATTGTCTTGGGTGACCTTTGTTGTGTCTGAGCCTAGGCTAGTGTCATTTAGTCTTGTATCACTGATGATTCTACAACAATACTGAGTGCACCTGTCTTATTTTATTTTATGGATACTTCAGAACATTTTTTCATGTAAGCTCACTAAAATGGATTAATTTTCATATCTTTGATGTAGATGAGGGATGACATGATTTGTTTAAAGATACAGTAATACAAGCAGTAAATGCAGCACATTGGTGTTCTCACATAAGCACGTTTTTCTTTTACTTAAACATACGACTTGGTTATGCTATGTTGCCTTTTTGTGACATATAATTTCTCTCACAGAACCAAATTGATATAAACATGTCAGCACCATCATAGTTCAGCACAGTTACTCTTTTTCACAGTAGATCAGTGTATAAGGACAAAACTAAGATGAATTTTTTGTTAACATGCTTGACCTTAATGTGTTTGTTGTAAAAACAAAAATAAGCAAACATTTATATTTTGTTTGGAGATGATATTTCTTCATGTAGAATAATTTAGGATTTTTTTTTTGGGGGGAGGAGGAAAAATATCAGTTGCCATAAAAAAGAATAGTCCTGTATCATTTAGGTGGGATTTACATGTGAAGTTTCCTTTATAAAGAATAGTCATGTGTCATATAGATTGGATACTATAGGTGATAATTCAGGCATTTTTTATGACATGCTGAGCATGAGGAGAGTGTCATTGACATGTCAGTGAATTGTGGTGGCTCAGCAGATGGAGGCCAGCTCAGACACAAGAAACACAGAGGATTAAGACCTGTATCCTAAGTGTCATAAGAGACATCACAGTACCTGTTCTCTTGTAATTTATTTTGCATATTTAACTGTAACATTGTCTCATAATGTTTGTATGTCCTTTTAATATTGACATAGTTGACATCAGTTGTAATAGCAAGAGGATTTTGAGATGTACTGTGTAGAATGAGTCACAAGGAAAGAGGTGTTGTGTGTCCAAGGCCACTTAGAATTCAGTCATAAAAAATTTTAAGTTGGAAAGCAGGGGGTTATTTGAATGAACATCATGTCAGGAGATGGTAGAGATAGGAAGCAGGGTTGTGATGAGTGAATGAGTGCTGAGTCTTGGATGGTCACATGTAACATACTCTAACACTGGTGGGTGATGATGTTTCCAGTTTCAATAATGATGAGCACTCTCCTTCTGGTAGGTTTTTGGTGATGCCAGTGTTTCGTACATACAGAACTTAAACTACTTTGTGTACATGTCAGCATGACTGCTCGATTACACTGCTTTTTAAACCTTTTAATACATACACCTTCTATCTTACCTCTTATAATACAGTTCTTGTGAATGCTATTGTATTTGCATGAACCCTTTGACCTTAATATGCATGAACTGTTTTCCCAAAGCTCCAGTGTGGTACAAATGAACTGGTAAGATTTCATCCTGAAGCTTTGTGCTGGGGAGAGGGGCTTCCACCCACCTATTGCTACTGCCTCTCATTACCTCAGTGAATGTAATGTGGAGACCGAGTGCAGTCTGCTCTTGTCTCTGGTTGTTTGGTGTCAGTATTGGTGTTTTACTTGAGCCTTTTCCTCTTATGTTTCCAGCTCTCTCTATTGTTATGATGAATTGTTTGTTAATTTTTTTTTACATCTAAGTCATGATTTTCTCCATCTGAGTGTTTTTCTCAGTATTCATATTTAACAATATTTTGTTTTCTAGGACTGTTAATTGAGCTACTTTGTACAAAGTGAGTCATGTAATTGTTAGGAATTTTACTAATAAGTGATAACACTAGTAGCAGAATAGGCTGTGAGTTATTACATTTTATGTTAAAAATGAAGAAGATAGCCACAAGTAACAGATAGTTAATGAAGCAACTTTTGTTTGTGCATTTTACTGTTGAAGGGGAATTTAAATTAATTTGTTTTGAACCTAGAAGACGTATATAACATATGAGAGACTGACTTTCGGAGCTTTGCATATCCCTGCATGAATATTCCTTTGTACTTGCTGTCCAAGCAAATAAGGAAGCACTGATGACGAAATATGTGTAACTGGCTTAACCCACATCTCTTGTCGACCTTTTTCAGTATGAGAGCACTTAGTTTTGTAATTTGCAGTTCATATTAACCAGTGACTTTACTAGGTCTGCCATAGGTTACTGGAACACCTTGGAGGCCAGTTTATATGTTAGAATATAAAGAGTCGGGCTGTGTCTGTGGTGGCCTCACTTGAACCTAATCTAGGGCAGGTGGAAAGGCACGAGCTCAAGGAAGCCCCAAGCATGCTTCCCCCCACACCCTTCATAATGGGATTATGGCAGAGGAAGTGACCTCAATCCCCACCCCAAATGCAATTATGTAGTTGAGGTGGGACTTGTGCTTCAGGGGTCCTCAAGACTCACCGGTACAAGTTGTCATATCACATAAAAGAGATGATTTGATAGTGCATCACTTGTGTAAGGAGCCAGGTATGGCATAGTTACTAGTGTTAATGGATTTTTTAAAATGATGTGATATGAAGTCTGTGTATGTTCACTATTATGTAATTTTGTTAATGAGGAAGGAATCAGAGTAGGGTGCTAGAGATAATGGTATTGTATAATGTATATGGAGAAATTTACGCCTCATAAAGAATGTCAAAAAATGGGGCCAGTGATCACTTACGTACTCTGTTTTATCCAGGCTATTCCAAATTGATTTAATTTAGCTTAGGAGTGACAGCTGTGCCTCAGAGAATTAACAAAACTATCTCATTAACCCTTTCAGGACTACTGACTACATAGTGTTTTATTCAGGTTACTGCCATACTGTTTTATTCAGATTAAGAGTAAACACTAGATCTCAAAAGGATAAAAGTTACATAAGTCACAATTCTGGTGTAGTATGTTACTGTACTTTTTAAAACACCATCACTAATTGGAAGATGTTTATTTACTCTCCGTCTGTCAATTGCCAGACGCCTTAATTCCATGAGGGGTGGCCACAAACAAATCACCTCCATGTCGCCCTGTCCCTCGCCATTTCACTGCCCTCCCCCCAGCTCACATCCCCCTCTCTAGTATACCACTTCACTCCATCCCTCCATCTCATCCTCGGCCTCCCCCTCCCTCTCCTCCTCTCCGCCTCACTCACATACACTTTCCTCGTTAGTCTCTCACTCTCCATCCTCTCCACCTCACTCACATACACTTTCCTTGTTAGTCTCTCACTCTCCATCCTCTCGTTATGGCCAAACCACCTCAGTGTATTTCTCCTAACGCTTTATATCACATCCACATCAGTGCTCCTTCACTTCCTCATTTGTCAGTCTCTCTCTCCTTGCAACTCCACATGCTTCTCTCAGATAACTCATTTCCACTGTTCTCACTCTTGACTTGTGTCCTTCCAACACGGTCCAAGCTTCACTTCCATACGTTAGAGTTGTTATTTCATTACTATCATACAGTGAATTTTTTACGTCCATCCTTATTTCCTTATTTATTATCATTGCTTTCAAAGAACCAGCAACCTTTCATCCTCTAAACTTCCATCCTTACTCATCACACTTATATGCACTGACATTTTCCATTTCCTTATCGTCTAGCCTCACTGTACATTCAGTGACTTCATTTCTTTCGAAGACCATCACTTTACTCTTCCCTACATTCACCTTTAGATTCCGTTTCTTACACACTCTCCCAGATTCATTCACCAAGCCTTGCAGCTCCCCCTTGTCTTCACTTAACAATACAGTATTATCTGCAAACAACAGTACAGTGAGTTTCCAAACGCTGCCCTCTCTCATTAGGGCCACTGCAGCATCCACTGCCCTGCCTTGTACTGTATATCTTTTATAACCCCATCCATATACAGATTGAGCAGCCTTGGAGGCATAACATTCTTGTTTCAGTCCAACTTTTAGATAGAAAAATTCACTCAGTTCATTATCCATACACACTGCAGCCTTAGCACCCTCATACATACTCTTCACGGCATTCAACAACTTCCCATTTACTCCATATATTCATAATATTTTCCACAGTCCTTGTCTGTCCACTCTGTCATATGCTTTCTTCAAATCCATGTAGGCTGCATACAACTTCTTTCCCTTCTCTGGAAACTTTTTCACTAAAGACCTAAGGATGAATATCTGATCTACACAACCTCTTCCTTTATTCACAAGTAGGAAAAATATTTTGAAACTTATTTATCTTGGACTTACTCATTTAGAAATGGACTGATAATTATTAAGAGGCAGATTCTTCTGTAGCCATGCCATATCCCTTGCTTAACTTTACTGTTAGTGATTATTATTAGCCATGCTAGTATAGCATTAAGTTAACGTTGAAATTGTATATTTACTGTACCTCTATCCATTTACGTAATTATGAAATTGGAATTTAACGTTGTGGTAGGTGGCGGTGACCATCATCCCCTCACTTGATGTAGTGCTGCCTACTTCTTCCTTAGCCTTTATCATTCCTTTTCTTTGCCTGCCCTCCTAACTTCCTATTTTTCCCATCTTTCCTGTCACTTCTTATTGCTTTTCTTTCCTTTACAGGTGGCTTTGCATTGAGTGACAAGCCAAATGGTTTCCTGTAAGCCAAGAAACCATTTATAACACTGGATTGTAACCATATAACCAAACCATACGTGCTCCCTATGTGTCAACAAGTGGGTTGGTGGAGGGTTAGTGCCCCTCCCCGTAAAACAAATAACTCAAAGCCAAATGGCCACCCCTTACGGGATTATGGCGTCTGGCAATAGATAGATAGATAGAATTTAACATTCAGCTAGCTATACACTTACCCACATCCTGTGTTGCATACATTTGTTAGATCATGTACTGCTAGTTTCTGATAGTCTTATAGATAGAGATATGTAGAGCAAAGCAGCTAGGTATTACTTTTGTTAGCCGTGGTAGTTAACAGGCTCCTCCTTTTAATACCTTAGTGGTTTGAATATGCATATAAGGATTTAATGCTAATTTATTTCCGTTTAACATTTCCTAATTTTGCTATTCCCACATTTAATTTTTTCTTTTTCTGCACTTTAAACTTACTAATCTTGTATTTAACATTTTAAATTTGTCTAGCTCTTATGATATAAAAGTGATGTGTTGTTTCTTGTTTTAAACCATCATAAAGTATTGTTTTCTAAATGAAGTATTCACTCATTTTTAAGCATGTAAACCTGTTTGCATATAATGTTATTTGCATTTTGAGGAACTTAGCTGCAGTTTTGTTGAAAATGACCTTAAAAGTTTGTGGTTAACACAGTATACCATTGAGTAACATTACTTATTCTTTATAGAAGTTAAACTAATACATGTAACAGCTTTAATATTCAGCCACTTTAATGTAAACCAATCTAATTCAGCCACCCTTATTTCACCTAACTTGGCCCAACCTAACCTGGGCCCACCTCCAACAGATGGTTTCACTCAGACGTCTGTAGAGACCCGGCAGACGACCTCTACCAGGGGCCCCACTGAAGTGTTCCCAGAAGGTGGTGATCTTTCTGCACAGCCGGTGACACAAGGTATGTGTATCTCAAGACAGAATTAGTGGACAAAAGTTTAGGTACCCAGTGGAGGAGAGAGGAGCTAAGATACAAGGAAAGAGATGAATGAAGATGTACGAAGAAAGATGTGCAGAGGTGTTGAATGAGATACAAAGATATAGAAAGAAGAAAGGCTCAAGTTACAGAATGTAACAGGAGCAGAACTGTAAAAGTATGTTCAAGGAAAGAACAAAGGCAGAGGAAAGTTTGGAGGAAAGATGTATGGACAGAGAGAGATGAAGGTGTAGGAGGAGAAAGGTAAACGGATAGGAAGAGAGATTTGTGAAAGCATGAGGAAAAATAAAAGAGGCATAAAGATTTTAATTGAGTGGGTAAAACTATGAAGAAAGAAAAAAGTACTGATTAAGGGGGGAGAAGTAAAGATCTAAAAAGAAAATGAGAGGAGAGAAAGCATAATAAGAGATAGGAGGGAAGATCTGAGAAGAGTCCAGAGGAGGAAATAAAAAGAGCTAGAAATTGGAAGAGAGAGGGGCAGAGAAAGCAGAGAGATCTAGGAGGAATTGGAGAGTTGGAAGGAATAGGAGGAGAATGGAAAGAGAGACAGAGTCCAAAGAGTGAAAGTTTAGAGTTTTAAAATTAAGAAAGGAGTAAAGCAATAAGTAAGATAAGAGAGATGTATTGTCAACCCAGCAGATTATAAAAAGGAGCAAATAGTGGAAAAAGTAAAACAGATTTGAGACTGGTAGCCCAGAGTTGAAAGGTGAGATAAAGAAATAAGTGGCATAAGCTTGAAACTTGTAGTACAGACAGTAGGAGAGAAAGTCTAGAAAGAAAGGGGTGGAGAAAAATAGGAGAGTAGAAAAAAAGAGGAGGAGGAGAAGGGAGTGGAGAAAATGGAATTACAGAGAGAAAATAAGGGAAGAAAAGAATGGAGGAGACGTGGGAGGATGAGGACTGGGGAGGAGTGGAGAGAGATGAGAGGATTAAGAAAAAATTGGAGAAGGAAGGAGTGGAGAGAAGTGGGAGGATAGATGAAATAAGGGAGGAAATGAGAGAAGAGAAGTAAGAGAACATAGAAAAAATTTGGGAGGAAAGACTGAGTGGGGAAGTGGGAGGATAGAGAGAAAATTGGGGAAGAAATAAGTGGAGAGAAATGGAATGATAGAGAAATTAGGGGAGAAAAAGAGGGGAGAGAAGTGGGAGGATTGAGAAAATGCCGAAGAGTAAAGGTAGGTGTTAGGCTTGGTTTTCAGAAATTGTAGCTTCAGAAATTTTTTTAAAGTTAATTGATTTTAAGTTTTTTTTTTTTTTTTTTTTTTTTTTTTTTTTAAACTATGAACTCCTCTCTCCTCTTACTTGTGGTGCTGTGACAACATTGGCTATATGTTCTTCATAGACAGTTATTTACACATCTTGTAGCAAGCACAGTACATATCCTGATTAGTTGAATAAGTATAAAAAGCTGAGTCGTTGGAGGAGAGGACTCAGATCACTAAAGAAATATATTTAACTATTATGATGTGGCAGACAAAATATTGATTTATTTTTATCTATTTATTTTTGTACATTATTTTGCTGTTGTACAGTTATTTCTTAGTTGTTTCTGTTCTGGTTCTCACACAACATGCTTTTTCTGCATTGACTCCTGGACTATAGTGCAAAAATTGCCTCTGTGCCTTTTGTTATTTTGATGTGTTGTGCATTAGTGGATAGTGTTGGTGCTTTGTCTTCATTTACTGCACCTTCAGTCTGTCATTCACCAGATGAAGCAACTGGGCATTGAGTTTAGTTAATTCACCATGACAGTGTAAGCAGTGGAGGGAGAAAAGCTGCACTCTGGATGCATCTGTGCAATCCATGGATTTGTTTTATTTTCATATCTTGATGAGGTTTTGCAAAGGGTCTGCTATTTCTTTGATTACCTCTCTTCCTCTTGTATTCCAAGATTCATCTGCCAGTTATCCATTAAAGCCAAATACAAGGAAGAACATGATGCAGTATTTGGATTCTTGGAAATAATCTCACTGATGTGTTATCACTGTGCAATTATATGAATGGAGTTGTCAGTAGGTGGACGTGAGTGGTATTGTCTTCCCAGGAAAACTGAATACTGTATGGTGTACTGTATATCAGTATTGGTATTTTGTTCATTATAATAAAAATATCTCCATCTGGAATCTAACATGAACTAGTCCAGGAAAATGAGTGAATGTTGTGTTCTGTCATGCTAAAGTGTGTGGATTTGTGTATGTGTAAAACTTTTTGCTGTGATGCCAAGTTAGTATGCAAAGAGAATAATAGAGTGTTAGTTTAATAACAGCTGTAGTTAAAATAACAACTAGAGATTTTGTTTGCAGGGTAATTGTAGTTTTAAACAAAGCACAAAACTTTTTAAATATATTGTTACATTTATCTTGTCCTGTGGGGTGGATAAAGAAGAGGAAGCAGGGAAGAGAGAAGTAGAGGAGGGTGGAGGGGAGATAGAACTGGGGGATAGGGGGATATGTGAGGAAAGGGAAAGTAGTAAAGGGAATGAATGATAACAGAGTAGTAGAAGACACCGAGAGAGAACCTGAGGGAGACTGGCAGAAAGAATGAAAAAAGATAGGGGAAACAGAGAAAGACATATGAAAGAGGATGGCAAAGAGAGTGGGAGAAGCAGAGAACAAGGATTAGAAGAACGGACGTCATTTGAGAGGCTTCTTCTCTTGGTCATGAGCTTGTATGAGGAAGGAAAAAAGAACAAAAGTGGATGAGAAAAAAATTATTGTAAATAAGGCATAGTTAATGGAGGGTGATAGAGATTGTGAATATTATAGAAAAATGTCCATGTCCATATGAGATTAGAATGATGACATTCACCTCCCTCTCAGGATGTGGCAAAGAAATCAGCACTGTCAAATATGGAAGAAATATATAAGTTCAGATTATTGATTTATTCATCTTTTGTATTACAGTTGGTAGTTTCCTTTTTGTATTAGCCTGTTCGTATTAAAATGAGAAGAGGAAGAAAGAACAAAGAAACCAGAGAAAGAGAAGGCAGGGAAGTGAGCTGTAAGAGGTAGGGAGAGTTAGGGAGGC
Source organism: Coenobita brevimanus (assembly GCF_032717465.1). Lineage (NCBI taxonomy): Eukaryota > Metazoa > Arthropoda > Malacostraca > Decapoda > Coenobitidae > Coenobita > Coenobita brevimanus. Next base: position 57,014,271 of record NC_136966.1, read on the forward strand.
TAAGGGTGGGAGTGGGTGGAGGTGAGAGGGGAGGGGGGAAGAGTGAGCAGTGTTTCTTGGTTCCTTGTGTCAGTCAGGATTCACTCTTACTGCGACTGACACTTCCACACCTGGCATTGCTCAGCTGTCAGTTTAAATTTATTTGAAGGACAGTGAGCATTAACATTAACTATTCCCTTATCATCATTTGCATGTGAGGGTTAGTGATTGTGCAGTGAACTGTTTAGGAAAGGCATATGTAGATATACGTAACCAAACAGTGGCTTGACGACGCATCAGCTGTTGACTTTGGTAGGTAATATACTGGCTTGCCATTATGTTTTTTTCTGACAATATCAGGTTTATATTTATGATGATATGGTATAATTAACACTGTTGGAGCATATATCTTGCAATAGAGAAATTCTGGACCTGTGCTCTCATAAACAGAAATTTATCTGCTGGCCAGCAACCGTAGTGCTGTTTACAATCATCATTGATAGACATGTAAATCTATCAAAGCATATTATTTTTATTTATTTAGGTGGTAGCCTTTGAAGTGAGGTTATGACTTAAAAGGACAATGAAGGAAGGTATTGTAATGGTTCATCCACCTTATCTTGGTGAAGATATCATCGTTTTGCAGCTTATGTCCTGCAGCTCAGTGGCAGTACAATGGTTTTGCATCCTTACCATAGCACTTTTTTGTGTCTAGCTTTATTTTCTGCTGTTATTCTCTTGATATAGCTCAGCATTCAGACTGGAGTGATGGCCTTTTTAGACGAAGTTAGAATGGACGGAGTGTAGATCTCGGGAATGAGGAGATGGGATGATATTTTAATTATGTTTCTATGATGACGGATTAAATTTTTTGTGTCTGTTTTGCTTATCACCCAAACCATGTTTCGCCATTGCTCATGAGGTAGGAGACACATAACTTGGGTTTTTATGTCTAAACTTGAATCAGAAAAGAAGTAGCTCTCAGTTCCAGTCTTCCCTCAGTGTTTTTGTTGGCAGTATGATTGCAGAGGAGTTACCATATCTGTATGCCAAATACTGTATGCAGTTAGGGATCGTTATTTTATCATGCATATTTAAGAAAGTTAAAGGTAACTGAATATGTATTCTTTAAATGAATGTGTATACATTAATTGTGTAGGAAGAGCTAGGTATTTAACCCATGGATTGCGAGCCACAGCTCAAGCTGGGTAGTGTCGCATTGCAAGCCACATCTCAGGTTGTGTTAACCTTCCAATGGCCTTGCATCACCGCTAACTACTCCACCCCTACGCAAACTTATGAATGGCGCTATGCAAAGACGGAGAGAGAGGGAGAGATTTTTTTTCTTTTTCACTAGATGATGCCTTGGATGTTTATCTTCAAGTTTATAATAAACAAAAACTATATATATATATATATATAATTTTTTCATTACACCTGTACGCAAACTTACTCATGTTGCTACACAAAGACAGAGAGGGAGAGAGAGAGAGATTTTTTTTTCACCAGAAGATGCCCTGGATGTTAATCTTCAATTTTATAATAAACAAAAAATATATATATATATTTTTTCATTTTTTGCACACCACGGGGTGGGATAAAAAAAGGTAATTGCACAATCCACAAGTTAAAGAGGAAGACTTAGAGGATACTGTTAAGTAAGCTATTAATGCCAGTTTTTCTCAGCTAAACATATACAGTAATTATCCGACTGTGTCTTTTTTCGGATATTTGTTGTCTGAAAATAGGTCATTAGCGTGAATGTAAATAATTGATTATGAACGATGAATGAGACTTTTTTATGTGCATTATGTGTGAAAGAGAAGAGGAGTGCTTGAGAGTTTGTAATTGTAATATGTGAGGCTATTTAGTGTGCTGGTATTTTTGTAAATACAAAATCTTGTGTGCCTTTTTGTCATACCATGTTGGATTCCAGACTGAGATGTAAACTACTTATTTTCTTCATACAACTCTTTCCTTTTACATTGGTAATGAGGGATTCTGTTGATTGCATGAAAGTATACATTTTGCGCTCATTAGTTAAATTATATCCATTCTGTTTTCATATCATTACTAAAACAACTCTTATAATGTTGAAAGAAGGTCAAGGAATTTCATGAAAGATTTTTCTTTTATGGACTGTTCAGGAATCACAGCAGTGCAGCTTTTTTCTTGCCTCATCACATTTACGAGTATATTTCATCGTAACATAAGTTGTGGTTCTTATTATATAATTTAAGAGGTTGAGGTATTCAAGTGCAGATTCGTCTGTGTTGAGCATCAGAAATACAGTATTGCTGTTTGCTTTCGTAATTGGTCGCAGTGAACTTCTAACATTATCATAAGTGAAGCAAGCTACACCATTTGTTTGTGTGTATGTGTTTTTTTTTAAAGTTCATGGTACAAGTCCTGTGCCAAAATTGTTATTTATTTTAAGCATTTTTAATACACTTCTTAGTTTATAATTTTTAAAAATATTTTTTGGTGAATGGAGGTATGTCAGCCAGTAAAATGTTTTATGATGGAATTAATTTCGGGCCACCTGTCAAATAAATTAATGGAAACCATCATATCGATAGTTTGGGGAAATGCATATATTCTCGAAGTCCAATTTAAGTATCATATAAATTTTTAGCTACGATTTTTGGCTGCATTGTGTTATCCTTTATTCTCCCAGGTATTCAAGCTTAGACTATGTTGAAAACAAACATATGACATTTCATTATGGGGTAAATTTTTTGTGTACCCCATAATAATTACAGTTTTAATTGAAAAAGTACAACCCAGTTACAGTGCAGTGCATTAGGTATGCAAATGCATTTCTTTCCTGTACTGTAGGAAGCTCTTAGATTGTAAGGAACTCAGCTTCCTGTTGTCAGCCATTCTAGTGTTATTTCACATGAGGAACCAAAACTGGGTTTTGCAGAACCAGTATTTGTTTTTGTGCTATGAGGAGGCAATTGTCATCAGCTATGGGAGAGTAGGTTGACTGACCCTAAATGACTGCAGTGAAGCTCTTTGTGGTTTTGAAACAGTCTTAGTCTGCCACTTTTGTGTGGAAAGTGGTGCCATAACTACCATGCATTTGTGAAGCAGTCAGAACTACCCCAAATATTTCAAGTAATTTAAATGGTGCACCATAGAAGAGACCCTGGCTTTGAGCTAACCATCATCCTAACCCCATTCCCAACTGACACTTGCATGTAGGACTGTAAACTGTATGAAATGATTCCAAGAGGATGTAGAGCTAATCGGATGACCCTTGGAGCCCTCAAGCATTTCCCCCACCACCCTTCCTTTTCTGTCATACCTCCCATTCCTTCTTACCATCCCGTGGGTATAGCCAGAAAAATTACTTGGGGGGACACATAAGGACAAAGAAGAAAGGGGATAAGAAACATAGCATTATCAGTAAATTCGAAATTAGCTGAATGCTTTATAGATGAAAATGTTTTGGCCCACCAGTTTTACTGGATAAGAGTGTTTACACTCTCATGTTAACCTACTTACCTTGTCCCGGGCTCCTGCGCTTTTCGTGGGGCAACATAGGATTGGATGGTGGATGGATGGATGGACCAAACTTTATTGTATTAACCGTCAGACATCCTTGAATCACCCTCAGATGAATAAAATCATTGTGTATTAGCTGGAATAGAGTACTAGAGTTGCTGTGACCATGGGAGTGTAATTGGTACCAGTATTAGCACTCAGGCCCCTATGACTCACTTTCAGCTGAGTAAAATAATCTATTATTAAGGTGAAATAGAGCAGTTGTCCTGATCATGAAAGGGCTAATGTGAAAAACACTTGGATATAGGGAGCCATGACTCCTTGGCCTGCCCTGGTTGTGTCTCAGCTTAATCCTCCCCCTTTCTCTCCCTAACTCCTCTCTTCCTCCCTCTGTCCACTCATCCTCCTTTCCATACCTCTCTTTCCATCCATCACTATCCCTTTTCCTTACCTGACTCTATTTCCTCCCATATTTTTCTTCTTTTCTCTCACTTACTCCATTTTTCTCTTCTTCACTTGAATCACTTATTTTCCCCTCCCTCTGTGCCCATCATTCTTTTTACTCATCCTATCCTGCAGTGGTTTTCCTTTTCCTTTCATATGTCCTCCCTTGCTTTACATTTCCTTCTCCTCATCTTTCATGTTTCTCTCCCTTACCTCATTTTTTCCTGTTCCCTCCCCATTTTGCCTCACCATTTCCTCTCCATTTCCTCCCGTGCCTCACCTCCTGTTTCTTTCCTTCATATTACAGTTTTCCTTCCTCTTTGCCTTCTTCACCAGTTCTGTAGCAGAGTGGTTATCATTGCTTTCTATGAAAGCTGCCAGACTATTGGTGCCAGAGTCATGGTTCATATCCTGGTACAGGCATGTGGCACCACTTGACTCAGGCGTTGATTCACCCTTAATGGGTTGAAATGTAAAATAAGTACCTATGATGACACCCAGTGGAGGTAACTGTGGTAACCTGGATGATACAATGGCTCAAACGTACAGAAATGACAATGATTACCGGTAGGTGGATGTGCAGTGCGTCCCTGCGTGCAAGGCCTGGGGGGGCTGGGTTTACTTTGGAAGAGTGGAGAGGTAGGATGGGAGTGGAGTGTATTGTTGTTGTGATGAGGATAGGTAGATTGAGATGGTTTGGGCTTGTGGAGAGGATGGGGGTTGATAATTGGGTGCAGAAGGTGAGAAGTGTTAATATTGAGGGTGGGGCTGCAAGGGGTAGACTGAAAAAGACGTGGGACGAGGTCATTAAGTGTGACCTCAGGGCTAAGGGACTGAACAGGGAGGCTGCCATAGATTGTGCAGCATGGAGAGCTGCCATTATGTGTCCAAGGCTGACATATGCAAGCATGATGGAGCCTTCAAAAACGAAAACGAAAATGAAAACGATAGTGGGTGAATGACCTTCCACAGGCTCAAAGGCCTAAGGTATGGAGATAAGCAATACAACTAAGCATCTCATGGCATCTGCCCCACATTTACTTAACTCCCTCCTTTTGCCTTCCCTTCAACCCTCATATTGTCCAGCTCCCTCACCTTAACCGCTCCCCTCCATCATCTGACCACCTCGTCCCATCTGTCCCTCCGCCTCACCTCACCTCACTTTGTCTTGTCTGCTCACTTTACCTCATCTCCCCCTCCCTTTCACCTTGCCTCCTCATCACCACACCATGCCTTCCCTGCCTTAATCTGATTACCTTCATCCATATCTGGCTTCTGTGCGTCATTCAGGATCACATAATGTGAATGTAAGCACTTTTTTGTGTGGGGGAGATACTGAGTGGTAGCCTTGGGATTCTGTCAATTCCAGTTTTTACCAGAGACTAAGAGTTAAGTGGATATTGATGTTCATTTGTTTCTTGCTCATAGAGTTCAGGAGGATCAGTAGAAGTGACCTGTCTGCTAGAATGTATTCATAAAATGTAAATAACATACTTCGAGGGATTAAAAGTGAATGTAATTTTCCTCTGGTACTTGTGAATACCCATGTTGGCTGATGATGTAATTTAGGTTTACATATATAGATAGATAGGTAGGTAGATAGATATAGACATAGGTATATTTAAATAATATACTCACACACACACACACACACACACACACACACACACACACACACACACACACACACACACACACACGATCACGATCACGACCATCAAGTGATCCTGACTGACCCGGTGAATTACACACACACACTGTGTTCAGAAAGTATCTGACCACATTTTTTTTCTCATTTACCAGTTCGAGGATAGGGGTGGGATTTTGTATAACACAGTGCAGGACCCTTGTGCACATTTATGAGTAATGCCAGCTGTCACGAGTGACCCAGTTGTTGTCAGTCAGCCTGTGTTCATGGTCGTGCATCTAACGCTCGTCGTGTTTCCATGCTTGGCACGATGACCAAATAAGTCAAACAATGTTAGTGCATCAAATTTTCCCCAAAACTATGCAATACTCAAGTTAAAACTATCAGGAAGATCCAGCAAGTTTTGGAGAAAGAAACCATAGGGGTAATGCAAATACAGGAATGGTACAGTCACTTCAGAAATGGCCAAATGTCGGTCGAGAGCGATCCATGTCCAGGGAGGCCATCAACAAGCAGGCATGCTGAAAATGTGAAGAAAGTCTGCGGTTTGGTCATGGGAAATTGTCAGTTGACTGTCAGAGAAATTGCTAATGAAACTGGAATCAGTGATGGATCAGCGCAGAAAATTTTAACGGATGATTTGGACATGAGAAGAGTTGCCACCAAGTTCATTCTAAAGCATCTTTCACGTGATCAACAAGCTCTGCGGATGACCATTGCTCAGATATGTTAGAGTGTGCAAATTGTGATCCAGACTTTCTGGAGACTGTTATCACTGGAGATGAAACATGAAACCAAGGCATGGTCGTCCCAGTGGAAGCATGCAGGGTCACGTCGGCCAAAAAGCCACGACAAGTCTGTACCAAGGTGAAGTGCATGTTGACAGTTCTTTTCGACTACTTTGATGTTGAGCCTCACGAATACATACCAGAAGGTCAGACCATCAAGAGACACTACTATCACGATCTTATCTGTCATCTTCATAATGCAGTTCAGCAGAAGAAACCAGACCTTTGGAAAGTGGCAAGTTGGAAGCAGCACCATGACAATACCCCTGCCCATCCTTCTCAACTGATTCAGGAATTTTTGGCCAAGCAAAACATCCCGCAGATCTGGTAGGCTCCCTGCTTACCATTGCTCACCAGCCATGGCTCTGTGCGACTTCTGGTTATTCCCCAAGCTCAAAACTCTGCTGAAGGGTTCCCTATTTGAGACGAGAGAAGAGATCATTATGAATGCAACAAATCATCTGCAGGAGATACTGAAAACTGGCTATGAAAAATATTTCAGGCTGCGGGAGGAACACTGGGCTACATGTGTCAAGTCAGAAGAGGCCTGCTTTAAGGGGGATTAGTGTCCTAGCTGAACAGGTTAGCTATTTGTCTTTTTAGAGCCTAGGGTCAGATACATTCTGAACAGACCTCATACTTGTATATGTATATCTGTACATATGTACACTGTAGTTGGTAAAGGACTCACTTTGAGACTGTATTATAGCTGCTGTCAGGTAATTGTATTCAGGAGAGGGAAACACCTAGCTGGTAGAGAAATGGAAAATTGTTATGGTTACTACTTTCCAGGTAAATGATGTGCTGTAGAACTGTATATTGACAACCAGTTGATAATTTCATTCAACAAAGGAGAACAGTAAAATAGTAATAGTCAGTCCCTTATAACTTCCAAGGCTAAGCTATCATAGCCCAGTTGATGACCAACCTACTTCCTTTGATGGCATTATGAGATAAAAATAAACTACAGCTACCTCTTTGGAATTGAACCTAGATAAAACCATTATTCCCATTCGGTCATTCTAACCAGTAGATAACCAGGTGCCCTAGAGGGAAACCTATAACAGAAAAAGTGTTAACTGCAAGAGAAGGAAGGTTACATAATGCAGCCATTGAATTTTTATGATGGAATTGTTTGTGTGAATTATTTTTCACACATGACATTTTTGATAATTAAAATCCAAAAATTTATTGCATAAGTATAGATATCTAATTAATACCTGCAAATGTTACTCATGTTTTACCATTTTGTGAGAAGTGGTGTTGACCCTGTGGTAATCATGTGTCAGTGTTTTAAAAACTCCTTTTGGTATGAGTTTTGAAACTCATAGGTGTCTTATAGAAACTCGGATAGGTACATTTTATCACAGGTTCTGGCAGTATCATTAGGCTTCCATTTGACAGCTTGTCACGTAATATCTCTTTAGCTTTAGGTTGTGGAAAGCTTAAAATAATTCAGCCCTTGCAGTAGGCATTCATTTCTGCTGCTTTCTGAATCTCATTTTGTTTCATTACTACTGTTATTGCTGTCTCCATTTGTGCTTTTTGTTATGGTTGCTGAGTTATTTGCATTACAAAGTTTAGGATTCTAGTAAACAAATGTTTACTGAAATTGGCTTGTGTGTGTTGTCAGTTTACTTCATATAGTTCACAGTACCTAGATATTTAAAAATTATGTGTCCCCCATAATGCCTTAGTAATGCCTCTGTCTTGTCACTTTTAAAACTAAAAGAAAATATAAACAAGTGAGTCAGCGCCAAGACCAATGAGAAACAAAACTTGTGCTATTTAAAAGTTGAAGATGGACTTGAGTGTAGGTCAGCTGGAAGGGAAAGATTTTGAATTACAGTAATGCAGATTTTACTGTATTTATTAGAATTCCCCATAACCCTAAAACTAGTGTCTTAGACTGTATATATATATATATATATATATATATATATAACACAGTGAAGTGTTTCTAACTTTCTAACTAGCATACAGTAGTTTGTTCTAGTTCCTTTTTAGACTAAATTGGGCATCAGTAGTCTTTGCTACATAGCATTTTTGTTCACTTAAAATGCCTTTAATCCCACCCCACAGTAAGCATAAGTGGCTGAGAGTCCCTAAACCTGTCCTCCTTTTCTGCAGGACAAACAGGCTTTAGAATTAGCTTCAAGTTTGATCTGTCTAGTTGTTTCAGTGTATCTGTGTCATCCCCCATCACTGTATGCCCACCCCATCACAGTTTGCCCTCCCATCACTGTATGCCTAATTGCTGTATGCCCCTTGTCTTTGAATTACCCCCCCCAGCCCCCCCACTTCTCTTTCACTTCAGCCTCCTTCCCTCCCTTTTGACCGCCTCTCTTTAAGTCCCTAGTTTGTAGGTGGCGCCAGACTTATTGCATTTATTTTTTGCTGAGCATTGACTTTAGTGCTCTAGTGTGACCCTGTGTTGGTATCAGCTCCTCCCCCTGCCCCCTCCTCCCATCCTCCTCTCATATTTCCACCTCTTTCACCTACCTTTCATCTTTATGCCTTGTCCTTCCTCCATCCTCCTTCTCATAATCTCTCCTCCTTCACCAACCTTTCACATGTATGCCTTGTTTCATCCTTTCCTTCTTGCCTTTTATCCAGACTTTTTGCTTACTCTCATTTATCTTGCCTTCATCCACAGTCCTTGGTTTGCCCTCTCTCCTTTTCCTCTAATGCATACCTCTTACATTCACATTCATTGTTTCCTCTGCCTTATTCTTTACATCTTGTCAGTTCCTCTTGCACCATCTTATCCATCCTGCTTCTTGGATATCATTCCATTTTTGTTTATTTCCCTTTTGTTTGCTTCTTTTCATTCTTCTACCTCATTTAAAATAAGATGAAAAAATTCATCCTCCTACTGTATAATCATTTGGTTAACTCCCTTTTCAGTCTTAATTTGGTACAATTTATTTACTAATTACTCATCCATCTCTCCTTCACCTTGGTGCTTATATCTTTCTTCTGTATTTATATCTAACATTTCTGTTCATGCCTCTGATCATCTTGAATATTACAGACATATTTTCACTATACAGGTTTAGCTTTTTCTGAATTATCTATACAATACTCACTGTTTTCAGACTCCTCTCATCTGTAGGCTGTCTTTCACCATTAATATCTCAAGATTTCCTTTCCTCCCTTTCATATATCCTTCCCCTATTCTCTCCTGTGTTTCCTGTCAGTCCTGTTGTCACAGATCTTTAATCCTTGCTCCACAACATCCTCATACTCACACCCTAGACTTTCTTTCTACATCTACTTTTACTGTATTTCATTATTTTACACCTTGTTACCTCCCACCTTACACCCCCTCGCTCCCTTCCTGAAGTCCTCCCCACCACAGCTCTCCCTTGTCCACATCTAAGTGTTCACAACCACTGGCTTGTACAGAACCAAGTTCACACACTAGTGCCGCAGAGGTAAACACTTGCAAGTCTTATCTCAAGGGAAAGAGAAAGTTAACCAGATCAACAACAGTTTATGTCTGCTTGTCCAGTCAGATTAAGAGTTGTATAAGTTTACATCCACAAAATATTTCAGTGAGATTGTTAATGTTTCTGAACACCAATCAATAATGAAAATATGGTATATTTATATGTACATGACAAGACTTGAAATGCTTTGCTTTCATTTTCCCTTGAGGCAGTCTGGCTGCTGTTAAAGCTATATGCCATCCATAAATTTTATCTATTGTGTAATAACTATATTGGACACACATATGGACTTTTTTTTTTGTAGTGCTTTCTTTCTTTTTTCTTCCATTTTTTTAAGCAGTTACATTTTTGTATGTCTATAGTATTTTTTTTTCTTTTACATTTAAGAAGCATGCCTACTTAGTATTGATGTTTACCTAGATCATTTACAAGTTGTGGTTTTGTTTACTGTAAGATGAAATATTATACCATATTTCGTTTGTGCTTGTTATTACTTTTTTTTTAGTTCTTTCATTAGTTCCAGTACCTGCCCCATTTATAGCAACTATGACTAGTGGTATGCTGAGTTGGAATCGTTAGTTTTAGCAAAAGGGAAGCTTCTTAGCATAGGGCATTACACCTGTGTCTTGGAGGGGAAGACATTGGGTTGTTTGAATTGTCTTGAAGCAAAAGCACTTGATTTGGGGGGAATCACTTTAGAATTTAAAAAAAAATAGTAAATGGTTAAACATAGGTGATATTGGATACATTTAAGAGCGAGGTCTAACGAAAAGCTTGTTGAAATTTTAGTGGCAGGAAAAAGTCAAATGAAAAGCTTGTTGCAATCTTAGCGGTGGGAATTGCAGTCTCAAGTTCGCATTAGTTGACACTTTGCACGATCCTGGCATGAGCAAAACGGTTGAGGGTTCAAGGCAGTCACATGAGATAGAGCCCTCCTGCTTGGTACCGCAACCTCCATCATGCAACTACTGATCGGCTTTTTCACCCCATAGTTCCACTGTTTATCACTGGCATTTTTGCTCCCCATTTTTCATAATCATTGTTTTCATCATTGCTTGGTGCAAGAGATTGATTGGTGGTGCATTGTGGGTTGTATTGTAGTTTGTGCTTTAAGTTCATTGCAATTATTACCACAGGTGGCACCACCACCACAACAGTTATCGACACCATAGCACCACTGTAGCAGTCACCTTCAGTCACTAACACTTTTGACCTCTCTACAGCCCAAACACATTCACCACCATCACCATCACTACTATATTCACAACCACCACCACCACCACCACCACCACCACCATGTGTCACTGTCATCAGCATCTATGCTAACATCACACCCACCATCCTTGCTTCCCTCACTGCACCCCCCTGCCCCACCCTGGCTGTGGGAGGAGGGAGGACTGGTAGCACAGGTGTAGAGGCATTGCTCCCCAGCTTCCACGTATCTGACCTCTTCTTCTGTGGCAGCGTTAACCTGGCAGCAGGCAGCACCCCAGAGTGTCCCGCCCCATGATGACCTCAGTGACCTGCCTTGCCATGCCCTGCCTCAAGAAGTACCCCTCCAGACTGATCAAGAAGAGTCTGAGGCCCCCGAAGATTCTTCATCCAAGACCGAAGAGAGAGGATGTAGCCCTATCACAGTGCTGGAGGGGCGAGGTATAGCAGGAGAGGCCAGTCCTGAGTCAGGTAGTGCAAGTAGTCCAGGGCGGGGCAGCTCTCACACAGTAACAACCACTACCAGCTGGGGGGCCCCACTCTCCACCACCACCAATATTCACATCAGCGACGACGATGCATCACACTGCCTTCACCTTACACTGATGTCAGAGAGCCACCTCACCTTACACCCAGGGCACATTCTTCATCACCTCACCCAGCAGGAGGCACAGCAAGCAGGCCTTGACACAGCAGGCTTTAACCTAGACACTGAGTCAATACAGCACCAGTTGTTACAAGAGAAGTATGAAACTGAGGTGGTGGAGAAGGACAGTGTAGCAGAGGTGGAGAAGGAGACAGTGGAGGTGGAGAAAGAGGCTGCAGAGGTGAAAATAGATGCAACAGAAGAGAAAAAGGAGGGTATGCCACCTGAATCTCAACAACAGGAGAAGAAAGAGCCATGCACCTCATTAAGAGAGCAAGTGGTGGTGTCACAGAAAGCACCAGTAGAGGCAGGTAGGTCAGAACCAGATTCTTCTGTGATCAGCAGCAGTGAGGAAGATGAAGGAACGGCAAGTGATGGTGTTCACAGACGCTTGAGTCCAGTTGACCCTGACAGTAAAGATAAAGCCAGCCTTAGTCAGGAAATCAGTAAAATAGATGATACAGCCAAGAAATCTCAGAGCACTTTACCAGAGAAGGTAGTTATGCAAGAAAGGGATGGGAAGGATATCCACTTGTCTCAGTTAGTTGAGGACGAAGCTGTACAGTTCTCTGACCAGCCTGAGTGTGACATGGCTATAGCATTGTGTGAGGACAGTACTGTTGCAGCCAGTGAGGTCACAGCATCATCAGCACACAGACCAACGACTCTTATGATCACTTCGAACTCTAACGAATCTTCAGACGACGCAGAGTGCAATACGAACGACCCTGCCAGAGGTGGGAGGGAACACGATTCAGCTGACTCCCGTGACCTACAGCAGGAGGGCCAGATGGCTGTAAAGATGGTGGAGCAGTTGTCAAAGATGGTTGCCACAGAGATGTTGGTGCCAAGTGAGCACCCCCGTGAGAGTGATGGAGGCACTGTGCCTCGCCCAGAACGGCCAACACGACCAGCCCCTCGCACCACCACCTTGGTAAAGGTGAAGGTGGAGAAACGACCAGTGGGCAGTCACAGGGGTAGCCATGAGCACCAAGTGGTGCGAGCACCCTCTGTTGAGGAAGAGGTGAGGGGTCTAATGCAAGAAGTAAAGGAGGCTACCAGCCAGATAAAACAGGAGGTTAAGGAACTGAGACAGGCTGACACCCCTACTCCTGACACTCCCACCCCTCTCAGGGAATTCAAAGAGTTCCTTAACCGTGAGGAGGAGCAGGAGCAGGAGAGACTGCCCACCATCACAGAGACGTGCCGCGAGAGCGAGGAGGATCCAGCTCTACTTGCCATGGGAGGTGAGCATTATCCACTTGCTCCCAACCAGGCATTGGCAGAGCAGGAACAACCTCTACCAGCACAAGCCTTCAGAGATGAGAGTAATCATCCTGATAGTGGGTACTCCACCCTAGAGGGTCGGTATGCTAGTCCATTTGACCCACCCTCAGTCACCAAGTATGCACCCTCCTGCAGTGAGATGGTCCCAGAGGGGTCCTCTGATGAACTTAGTATTAAGTCTGAGCTTGAGAGTCCTTCAAGCCTTGTAGATGTGAGTGAGTTTTACCCTGTAGGTAGTGTAGATAGTGCTCCCCTGTCTAGCTCAGAGAAGCAGGGCAGGTCTAAGTTTAAATCCTTTATTCAGAAAGTTCGTAAGTTTACAGTTAGGAGTAACTCTAAGAGTCCGAGTAGAAAATCTGAAAGCCAGGGAGAACAAGGAGAGAGAGACAGTGTGAGACAGAGTGAACAAGAATATAATAAAGAGGGGATAGGAGGCAGTGACTCAAGCAGGGATGTTAGGGAGAAAAGTGAGGGGACACCATCACCACCTCGGGAAGTAGTGAAACAAATGACAAAAAAGAAGCATAGGAGACGGCTTAGAAAACAAAGATCAAAATTTGAGGAAGAATATGTTTATGCCAGTGTTTCAGGAGAGGTAGATACAGTAGGAAATGTGCATGACACCCAGGCAGTTTCAGTTGTACATACATCAACCATTGCTACTTCCACAACAGAAGCACCATTTACAGTAAATTCACTCTCAGAAGCACCCAACACAGACACCTTGCTTGAGGAAATAGCACATTCTGAGCCATCACCCACTGCAGTACACTTCACACATACCTCACTAGTAGATGCACATGATAAAGAATATGCATCCTGCACTGCTTCCTCTGTTTCTGAACTCAGAACAGTGCAGAAACCAGATCTCACACAGGTTGTAGAGTCCCCTACTGGAGGTGATTCTTATCAGAAAGAGTGTGGGACAGGGGATTTACAGGCTGCACAAGTGTCTCTTGACTTACCTTGTGATGCACAAATAGATGAGGAGGACAGAGTCATGGAGGATGTCAGTGAACTTAATGATAAAATATCACTTTATGAGCTACCATATTCTGATACAAAATTTATCAGTAAACCAGCTAATGATGAGGTTTTAGAATTAAAGATGGTTGATCCATTGCCTCTTGAAGTACCAGCCAGTAAACCACTGATTTCCAAGGCAGCAGCTGCTGACATGATGTTCAGTAACCCCTTGGCTGTGGAGTCAGAAGGCAGTGGAAGTTATGTTAGTTCTGCCTTGAAGGAAGGCGAAAGTGATAAATATTGTGATAGTAAGAACAAGGCAGATGACAGTAATTATGAAAGTGATTTGGCATCTCACATAACTCTCCATAAATGTTTTGATGATGACATTAAGGGTGAACATGACATCCTGGAAGATTCCCTTAATGTTACGGCACACAAGAAAAAAATTCAACATCGGTCACTCTCTGCCCAGATAATATCGCCCGATGAAGCCTACACAGTCATCCCTCCATCAGATGAGAATGGTGATGTTGAGGATGATGTTGATTTTGTAGATCTTCCTGATCAAGGCCTTGTGGAGATTCTGGAGACTGTGATTGAAGTTGATGAAACAGACATGGAGGAAGCAGTGGGAGGAAAATGCCAGGGGATAAGAGTCATTAGAGAGGAGGAGGAAGGGGAGGATGTAGATGTCAGGCCTTCAGGGCATCATGGAAAGTTGGGTGAGGAGCAAGAAACTAGATGGAAGGCAAACATTGATCTCGAAAAGATGTGGAGGTCAGAAATATGCAAAGAAATGGATGAGCTTATCGGTAGTGAAGACAGCATCACAACAGCAACACCTGATCGAACACAGGAAGTGGAAATCCAGCTACTCTCAGAAGTAGACATGAAGACAATAATAACATCCACCAGTTCAGTAGGTGAGGATATCAGATCTGTCAATCAGTCGCCCAGATCCACAAACATAGGTGAAGGTGATCAGAAGATGAAAGATGACATACTTCCAAAGCAAGAGAATCTATCCCTAAGAAATGATGGAATGCAAGGAATATTCCAGGGAGAGGATTTTGTCACAGAGCAGTATGCTTTGGAGGCAGATTCTAACACGCCAGTTGTCCCAGTTGCTAAAGAAATGAACATTTATGATTGCAAAACAAAAATAATGCAAAAGAATGGAAAAGATAAAGATGAACAAGATATATATGCATTGAAGGAAAAACTGCATGAAGTTATTGAGCAAAGCACCATGCACAGCTTTCCCCCAGCAGTGGATAGTGACATGGAGGGCAGTTTCCCTGAGGACTTCCAGATCACTGTTCCAGATGCTGAAGAAACAGACACCTGGTTAAAGACTATCCAAGAGTACCAATCACTCATGACTGCCAGGGCCTTGGATTCAAATAGAAACAACACAAGCATCATGGAAGCAGGAAGTAGGGAGAACTGTCTGGAGGAAGGAAAGAGCACAGAGGATGAATGGGGAGAGGAGGAAGAGGAAAATACGGGGGGGCTCAGGGAGGGAGACAGAAGATCAGAAATCATGAAAGCGTTCTGTGAAATTCAGGGAGTAAGAGAAAAACCTGACCTCCCACAAATGCAATCAGTAGTAAGCATGAGTATTAATGTTTCTACTGACAGTCATGAAGTTAGGGAAGAGGTAACAGATCATGTTGATATAGTGACGAGTGAAAGTAATAAAGATGTGTCAAAGGTGAAAGAGGAATGTATGCAACCTGTAATATTAGACACTGGACAGAAACCATTACAACAGGATTTAAGTTCTGGTAAAGAGGATGAAGGCAGATGTGACTCAGCAGGTACAGCAAAAATTTCTGAGAAAGGTAACATTGAAAATGTAACCTTAGTTGCAGAAGTAACATCATTCCCTGTAAAACAAGAAAATGAAATTGCTGTGATAGGGAAGGAAATGATATGTGTGCAGCAAGATTTACCAAATGAATTAGATAGGGAGAATTATTTACATCCAGTTTCAGCACCAAGTGAGGCAGAGTCAGTGTTGTCCGATAAAAAATTTGATGAAGATGGTTTGCAAAAAGTTTCATTACATTCAGAAGCTTCTAGTGAGATTCAGCAAGTCGATAATGGTAAGATCCCTGGATCAGTCATTACAGCACTCCCATGTGTAGATGATACATTTGTAGTTATCCCTGATTTTGAGGAAAATAAAAATAAGGTTGAAACTGCAGAGGAAGGTGTTACAATTGGGGATGAGGAGAGTAAAGTAACTGGCAGTATGAGAGAAATGAGCATGAGGCTAGACCAGGTGGCTGAGGAGCTTCGATCAGTGATTATGACATTGGAGCGCACACTGGTTGCTGGCCAGGATAGAACCATTAGCGTGGGCCCCATCATGGACCGCCTTGGTCAGTTAGAGCAAGAAGTGGTTGGTATGAGCACAGAGTCCAGTATTTCTCCAGTTGTTGTAGCTGATGACATCCCTACCCATGACACAGCCTTTACTCCACAGGATCCACCAGCCTCAGCTTTTAAGACACATATCTATGGTGAAGGAGTGAGAGTGCCTGGCAATAAAGAAATCAAGATGCCAGTTGGAATAGGAACAGACTCGGCCACTCTCTCCATTCCCCACAGCCTCAGTCCTTCTGGAGAGCTTAATGGAGGGGACATACAGGATGCCACCACAGATGTGGAGGAACTGTATAGTGAAGGAGACCAGTCTCCTCTGCTTAAGAGGAAACCTCTCCTTGCCCCACCCAAGCTGGATACTGGGGCAATAACAGACACTGAAGATATGGACCTTTCCGGAGAGGAGGAGGAAATAATTCCTGAGAAGAAAGATTTGCCATCGGTGCAAGAGCTTGGTCTTTTGCCAGAGCCTACCAAAGAGGTGATCAACCTCACGGAGGGTTATGCCAGAGAAGCCAGTCCAATCATGGCCTCAGAGTCGGATCAGGAAGATGACACAGCAGATATACAAGGTCGCCACAGGAAGAACTTAGAAAAGGTAGATCGTCAGAGCCATCTTGATCTTCCTGGTGATGATGATCCAGATGGCCTGACTGATATGGAAGACATGGTGGCTTCTGGGGAGGAAGAAGAGGTGGCAGAGGAGGTGGAGGATTCCTTACCTGAGCACTATCTCGACCAGGCTGAGGGGGTATCTGACAGTGCCAAAATGAAGCCACCTCCCATGCCCCCCAAGATCTTTCTCACCAAAGAAGATGAATCAACTGATGATGAAACAACCAATAAGAGACTCGGGCACAGCAAACACAAGGCTGAATTATGTGTAGAGACAAAAGCAGGCGGAGGAACTACAGATGTAGAGGAACTGGCTCTCAGTGACAAAGCTGAGGAGAAGCAGAAGGTGGGTGTAGAGGAGAAGACTGAAACTAAAAAGTTGAGGAGGAAGAAAGTTGTAAGAAGGAAGGTGGCACCAAAGAAGCCAGCTTCCACAGGTCCCAGTAAAACCTTAGAAGCACCAGCTGCTGGAGATGAAAATGACCACACTGATGTGGAGATTCTGACGGGAGACGAGGGTCAGACAGCACTAGAGGATGATGATACATTGACAGTGCCAGAAGATGATCTGGGTCCTCTGACAGACTCTGAGGATGTGGAAGCATCAGATGCTGAGGAAGTTGATGATCTGGCAACGCAGCCTTTGGACAAGAGTGAGCCATTGGTCTTTCCTGAGCCACAGAGAGAAAGAATTAAAATAAAAGAAGTAGAGGAGCCAGCCAAGGAAGAGTCTGGGGCAGAGACAGATGAGGAAGGCTTTGAACTGCAGGATCATGAGGATCAACGTCCACTGAACCCTCGTCAAACAGTGGTGCATGAGCCCATGGTGACCATGGCTCGGGAGGCCCTAGAGGCAGAAGAGCCCAGTGAGCCAGTCCTTACCGACACGGAGGATATGGACATGGAAGATCGTGAAGAAAATGAAATGGTGGAAGAGATGATCAGCCGTGTCCCAGAAGAGACAGAAATATACACTATGAAGGAACTTGAGGAAAACATGGGTAGAATCTCCAAGAAGGAGATGGTCTTGGACACGGATGCTGAACTAATGGAGAAAATCAAAGAGGCCGAGGCAGCAGGGTTGACTATTCAGCAGGTCCTAGCTGAGGAAGCCACCACTGATGTGGAGGACCTAGATGATGAGGATGAAGACTCCAAGGCCAAAACATCCAAAGTAGCCAAAGCAAAAAAATCCAAGGCAGAAGGAGAGACTGATGAGGAGAGTGTGACAGAATCTGATGTGGAAGATGAAATACGTAAGCCCAAGAAACAAGGTGCCAAGCGAGGCAGGCATAGGCTGCCAATTGCCCCACAGTTGTCTGAAGTGAGGTTTGTAGAGACAGAACAGGGGCCACTTAGCATCATTGTCACTCCAGAGAGCTTAGAGAACAGGGGTGGAAAAACACCAGAGGACCAGGTTACCAATGTAGTCTTCTTAGAGGCAGATGACCGTGATGAAGCAAAGACAGATGTGGAAGAGCTGTCTGGTGAGGAGGAAGAGGAAGTAGAGATAGTTCCTTCGGAGATTGACCGTCCCCGGAGTCCATTGCCACCCCATTTGAAATACAACGTGTTGCAGAGTCCCAAGAGGGAATTGGTACACATCAAGGAGGACAAGTACGGGGTTCCACAAGTCACTGTCCGTAAGCTCAAAAAAGATGAGCTGTTTGTGTCAGACATTGAAGACACAGGTGCCACTGACACTGAAGATATTGAAGTGTCAGAGGAGGAAGCACTGAGGCTTGTAGGTGTTACAGAGGACTCCACTGCTGAATATGAACTGCCTGAAAGTAGTATCACAGAAGTCTCCTCCAAGATATCCCATGGTAACAAAATGGCCCTGGATGAGGCTGAAGATGGTGGCACAGATGTAGAGGAGATCACGATATCCAAAAAACCTCGACACAAGGCCAAGTGTCAGTCAAAGCTGGCAGTAGATCCTCAGGATGAGGACAGCCACACAGACATAGAACTACTGAGTGATCAGGATGACAAGACCCAGCTGGCAGTACGAGGTGCCACACCAGGGGCACACACTGATGTTGAGGACTTTGAAGCTTCTGAAGCTGAGGAGGTGGATGAAGCCCCACGAGAGGATGCCCCCACACCAGATATCATTCGAGATTCAGCCATTAGGAAGACCATTATCTTTAAGGAGGGCCCACATGGCACCACCTATACAGAGGATGCTCAGGTAGCTCCTGAGACCACCAGTCTCTTGGGAGTGGAGGCTGAAGGTGGTGGCACAACTGATGTTGAGGACCTGGAGGTTTCTGGGGCAGAGGATGAGCCTCCTGAACATCCAGCAGTGGAGCTTCCAGAGCAGGAATCCTCCAGTGTGGATATATCTGAGAGGACAAATGCTCCAGCAAGCAGGAATGAAGCCAAGCAGGTGAAGGACAATCTTCTACTTCCTGAAGACAACCTCAACAGTGTGACGGATGTAGAGTCTCTTGGTGACGGGGAAGGTAACAGGTGTGCATCTAACTCGGGTGTCTCATCAAGCCGGCCACTAACAGTAGACAGCAGTAGTCAGCTTCCTTGTCCCCCTTCACCCCCAACTCACTCCAAGCTCTGTAAACAGCCAGGGTTGTCTTTAGAGAGCGATCCATTCTGTGGGGAATTGACACAGCCTGTTGTTGTGGAGGCACAGTTAGAACAGTTGTATTACCATGCACCACAAGGTAAGCCAGAGGGCACTGAGGTGGAGCTTGAGGCCCATGATGGGTGTGTGTTACGACGCAGGCAGGTGGTGGCGTCTCTCTGCCAGGCCAGAGAGGTGCGGCGTTTCTGGTCCCATGACAGGAACTCCCCTCTCCTCCAGACTGAAATGGGTGACCTAACATTCCCTTATTCACGTAGGCAGGGTTATAAAACCATTCTGTATCTTGAACAGCCAAACCTCCTTGACACTATTAGCATAAGTGACACACTTTGTGATCCGAACTGCATTAACGATGATCGCATGTTAGATTTTGACTCATCCAGCACAGATTCTTTTGATGACCAATTTACATACCGTGACTCTGATATTGTTACTGTTGTTGATCGGCTCAGCCTTGAGACAGGAAGTAGCTTTGATGATCTCCCCAGTCCCCACTTGAGTAGCATTGGTAGTTCAGTTGTTGACTCACTATACTCAGACCAGTCTTTCAGTTCTGAAGCTCACCTTATTGAGTCTCGAAGTTCCATTTCAAGTGCAGTAGGAGGAGCTAGAGTAGGAACAGAAGTGCAGGAAAAAAGAGAAACAGATGAGGTTGAACAGGTTGATATAGAAGTACATCATGGTAGTGTCATTACTGTACAAGAGGACAACACATTAGGTGGTGATGGTATTGGTTCCCAGGTATCCCCCTCATGGTGTAGAAGTAGTAGCAGTGATAGTGCCACACCAGTCCAGAGTCTTAGTCTAGACAGCACAAATCTCAACCTCACTGAAGCTCTTTCATCGGATCATGAGCTGTCTGATGATGTATTTTCTGAAGTTGATAGTGGCACACTCATTAGAGATATATCAGTACCTGGTGACCTATCCCCTGATTATGGTAAGATGGATCTAGCTCCTGTGCATGAGGAGTTTGGTTGCTGTGGTGATCTCTTGGTTACCTCAGATCATAGCAACATGGATAAACAGGATTGCATCACAGTTAACACTCAAACAGCTTCAGGTAGCTCTGCCCATGAAAAGAGACACTGCATAGACTGTTCACGTTCGTGCTCAGACTCAGATGTTAGAGTAGAAAATTACAAGAGTGATGCTAGAGACACAGAACAGTATGGGTTAAGTGCTAGCAGAGTAGAATATGTTGCTCTGTCAGATGAGGATGGCTTTGTATTGCCAGTTACAGGTTCTGAAAGTGAATTAATCATCACTGCAAGAGGAGCTGGTAATGCAGTTAGGTCTGGGGAGTTCAGTAAGGACATGGGTGATTTTCAGTCAGGACAAACTGATCACCAGTGTTGTAAACCTGAATATTCAGATGAACAGACATACATACCAGAAAAGTCTTCAAAGAGTCTAGATTATCAAAGCCTATTTGCACAGTCAGTATCAGTTTCAGATAAGTTGGTAGTTGACACAAGAAAATTAGTTAAGCATCCATCACAAAATTTTCAGAGATTCATTCCTGCAGCCAAGCCAGTAGAAGCATGCATACAGAGTAACACAGTTCACACAATCACTTCATCAGTAAAAAGTAACACACAACAAGTCACCCATCTTGCTGCCTGTGACAAAAATTTTGAAGATTCTGGTGTTCATGCCCATCTTGCCTCAGGGAGCTTCACCTCTTCATGTGAGAGTGAGCAGATTTGTGAGAGTGATGAGAGTTGTGCTGTTAGTCTTGCAGATAGTGTGCTGGGTCTTGAGGAAAGTGAAGGTTCATTGTGCATAAACAGGTATCCTCATCATCATGACTTTCCTCCAGTATCAATGGGTAATTTCCCATCTCTTCCATCCCCCACGTTTTTTGATCATTCTCATGGAGCCAGAGAAGGTGCAAAGAATATGTCAACTAGTGAGACTGAGGATGTGGATAAACAGAGTTCAGAAGTCCCCCTTACTTGGCGACACACATTGCCGCGTGTATTCAGACAGCCCAAACAAAAGGTGAATCAGACATTAATTGAAGCTGACGGGTCTGAGAATAAATTTCAAGAAACAGTTAGGGATATTGTAGGAGTTAAAGGACTGATAAATCAGTGGGAAGAAATTGTTGAGGAGGAAAAACGTAGGTCCCTCCCTGCATCTCCCGCAATTGGGCGTCGCATTTTGCTGCCCTTTGATGAGAAAAAACAGACATCCAGGGGCATTTTGGGGATGGACTGCTGTAAAGTTAGTGAACATGAGGGAAGCTCTTTAAAAACAAAGGCTAGTAAGGAGAAAAGAATTAGTTCTCATACTAGGGAAGATGTTCAGATGAGGTCCAGTGAAAATGTTGTTGAGGAAGTAGCAAGGGTAGGTGACATAATCCAACAGTTTGAGGGTCGACTTATACTTGGGGAGAAGCAGAGCACCACCTGGCAGACCAGGCAGAGACTACCCCGTAGGGCCCCTTCTCCCTCACCTAGGAGTCCCTTACATCCCCGTAGAGTAGCCACAGTTAAACCTCTAAGAGAGCCAGTACCACAACAACAAGAAGCAAGAGCAGTGCAGGAAGATTCACATCAGTCAGAGCACTTGCCTTTAGAGCAACTTCACATTGAACAGCAGCTTCATGGGGAGCCTTTTGTGGACCCTATGGGAAGCTTGCCACTGGCCATGTTTGTGCCACGGGTGATGGAGTCACTCACCATCCCCAAGACTACAACGCCAGGCTCTCGGAGGCAGGCCAGCACCCTTTCATGTGTCCTATACCCGGAAGGTGAACTGACTTTTGAAGTATTTGCCATGCTTGTGAGGAATGCTAGGTGATGGGAGAGCTGCATCCACAGGTGTCATGTTTAGTGGCATCTGTACTGGATTAGTTTGCTGACATAGTGAAGGTGAAACATTGTCAAGCTTAGCTGTGTTGTATCACATGGTAGATCTAGTAGATGTATGTTGTAGATTCATAGGAAGAAAGTGAAGTACTGGGGTTTAGAGCATCAGTGAGAGTAGTGTAAGGTTAATATTATATTTTTAGGTGATACCAGGGTATTTTAAGCAACGTAAAGAAGCACACCTTTGTCTCAGAGGATCATGTGGAATGCTTCAGAGAACATTACATCTTTAACTGTTCAGCCCAGTAACAGTAGATAATGAATTCGATGCTTTAGTATTGCTTTTGCTTCCAGTTTTTTGGTGTGATATGTAGTGGCACAAGACCCAGTATTTTTAAAGGCTTATTTTTGAAACTCTCACATGTACTTGTTTGTACAATAATGCCTTTACGTTTTAATGTTTTGTATCTGTCCTCTTTTGTAGACTTCAGTTTAGTTCTGGCAGCTTTTTTTTTGTACAGACCTTTTGTTGTTACTGTTATTTATGTTGACAGTTTCTTTTTTCTCTTTCCCTCTTCTTTCCCTTCCTCTGTCAGCTCATTCTTTGTTTGGTAGACGGCCAAGAATAGAGTCCTACTTCTACAAAGGTTTTTTTCTCCCACAAGGTAAAGAGGGTGTTTGTTTTGTTACCAGCTGAATTCCAGTGTTTGTGTGACAAAGTATTATTATTATATTTATTTTTAAATATAGTCCTTTAGTGGCCCTCAAAGCTTTTTCTTTATGTACATGTCTTATTCCTAGATCTTCTGTTCAACTGTGGTACTGTATATAACCTACTTTTGTGCATGGCAGATTAACAAAGGCTGCAATAGCTTCTAGTGACTGATTATGTTTGCTTATTAATTTTTAGGTACAGTAAGTAAAATGGTGATCAGAAGCAGCTGTTGATAATGCCAGATTGATTTCTACCTTAATGAAGCTAAGCACTTCCTATAAATATTTTTATTTGAAAAAGATTGAGATAATTTATACTATACTGGAACTTTTAAAGGTTTTAAAAAAGATTGTGTTATAGTGTGTTTGTTCCAACCTGACAGAGATCCCTAACCTCTTTCAGCTCAGTTGATGGTCAAGTGTAGTCAGATTGGAGGGTTGATTTGGGTAGTAACCAAGGAGATTCATCTGTACTTCATAACTAACACTTATCAAATTTTATGTAACCACAACTTAGTGTTCAAGTTGTGGGAGTGGCCCAGTACCTTCAGGTGAAAACAAACTGACTATAACAGTATAGAATCCATGGTTATTCAGAACATCCCATGATATGCAATTTTTTGATATTCCATTCCTCATCATGTCTGTATGGCTGGGTGACATATAGTATTTACTGTAGGTAATACATTTAGCCCCTCATAGTTTTTCTTCCTTCAGTGAACTGCTTAGATACACTAAATGATACCCTGAAAATTTCTATGTGAAGTAACATATGTAAGAGTGTGCTTAGGATGAAGATAATGAACATGACTGTGAAATTATCTCCAAACCTGAATCTGAACACAGGTCAAGGCCCACATCATGTTCTGTAGAAGAGTGTATGATTTTACCAAGCTGTGCATTGTTGGCTGTGCTGTACATAATGCTAAGTGAGTCAGATGGGACCACATCAAGGGAAGAAGTGCCCTGCCATGCTGTTTGCAGGAGTATACTGTAACTTGTTAATGTCTCTAGTTTGTAGTATGGTAGTAAGCCTGTCTGAATTTTTTTTTTTAACCTGTTTTAGACTTACAGCATTTTTTAAATTGCATTAGCTGTGTATATCTCATCATAGCAACATTAGTATACATATATTAGTGCATTTTTTTTTTTAGACTTGTTTTGTGTTTGTATAGTTCTGCACATAAGTTCAGACTTACAGTATATGATATTTCTGTTGTTTTTTGTCACCTTTCCTCCATGATGTACTTTCTGCCTTATACCCAGACTTTTAAATTGTTTTCCTGTAAATCTCTTGTTTTATCATTAACTGACAGCAGATTGGTTTGGTTAAATATAATTTATGATTTTCAATTTTTGCCTGAACTAGAAGCAGTCCCAAGAGCATTCATTAGCAGCACCTCTTTGCACGACACTCTCACAAAGCAGAATTTAGTTGTGGTTTATTTTTTGAGACTACTGTACTTGTTTTTTTTATGGTCAGCTTATATCATTTCTCTTTCATGTTTAAAAGTAGTCTGGCCTCATAGTCAAAATTTTCCCCCAGTGTTGTATTGGTATTATTAGTGTGAAAGTAGTCTAATCAATCTGGTTGCTAATTTTATCTTCCTTTTTTTCCCCTCCAATTTTTTTTTTATGCTGTGACCAGGGACCCTTGAAGTCAGCCAGCAGCCAGAGCAGCAGCAGCAGCAGCCCTCAGTGCATTCCCCTCATGACCAAGGTAGATGAACAAGACCCAGTGATGTTCCCGGCACCCCAGTTATAAACACACACACACACACGCACACACACACCCACACACACACATTAATGGCAGCCAAAGTACAGAAATGATAAGAAAAACATGTGCATATGCTTACGCATACTTATCACTGCCTCACACCCACATATAAATATTTTATACAAACACACTCTCTAAATATTACACACACACACACACACACACTGTAGAAAGGAACAGATGTGTGGTAATATTTGGAAACAGGGAGGAGAAAGAAATGGTTAGGTCCATGAGGCTCGAGAGAGACACGAATCTGGTGAGAAAAATATTAGGCAAGACTGATCCCGAAGGAGACAAGTGGGAAAAAGTAATTGAGGAAGTAAGAAGGATAGGGCCTTATACAAAATGGGAAACAAGACCAATGAGATTCAAGTTGTCATCAGAAAATGTAGTAAATGATATACTTAAAGTGACCTGGAAACTAAGCAAAGAGGCAGGGATGGATAATATTATAGTAAGAAAAGCTTTGAATGAAGGAACAAGTAAATGAAAAAAATGATAAGAGGACAGTGGAAGAATGTAAAACTTTTTTTTGGAGAGTAATGGATATGAAAGTAAGGAAGTGGTATGTGAGGAACAAGAAGTGAAGGAAACTAAGGGGGATGGCTGTGAATACGAAAAAGAGAAGTTATTGGAGAGTTGTAGATCAGAAATTGAGGAAGTGGTACCGACGGAGAGAAGGAGAGATGAGGGTATAAAAAATATCAAAAATAACTTGAAGGTGGTATATACTAATGTTGATGGTTTAAAATTGGCAAGGCTTGAAATTAACGATTTCTTGAGGGTACATGAACCTGATGTCACGTGCTTTGTAGAGACCAAGTTACGAGAAGATATTGATGTTCATATGGGAGATGGTAAATGCAAACTGTGGAGAAGAGACAGAAAAGAAAAAACAGGGAGGAGTGACAATAACAGTGAAGAACAACATAAATGTAGATACCGTGGAAATGAGAGAAGGCAGGGCTGAAGTGATAAATATGAAATTAGAAACTGGAGAGAATGACAAGAGAGATATGCCGGTAGTGTATGTTCCCCCTAAGACAAGAGCATGGAATGATGATGAATACCAGGAGATGTTGTCAGATATGGCTAGTTATTTACAAAAAATAATTGAGAAAAGCAGCAGTATAATTTTGGTGGGTGACTTTAACTGTAAAGAGGTGAACTGGGAGGAATGGGATTAAGGAGGCAGCAAAGATTCATGGGGCACTATATTATTAAATATAACAATGAATAATGTGAAGACGCAATGGGTCAAAGAAGAGACACAGTTCCGAGATGAGGACACACCAGCAAGATTAGACATACTGTTTACCAAGGAAGCCGATGTAATCGAATCTTTGAAATATTTGTGTCCTATAGGAAAAAGTGATCATGTGGTCATTGAGTTCCAGATGATAATAGGGAATGTCGAGCCAAGAGACGAGCTTTATAGGCAGGGAAGACACGACTTTGGGAAAGCAGATTTTACAGGATTGAGAAAATTTTTCGAAAATGTGGATTGGAGAAAATTCAGAGAAACAAGAGAGATACAGAGGAAGTGGGATATCTTTCTAGACCTCTATAATTAGGGAGTGGAAAAATTTGTACCAAGAGTAAGGGGGAAAGAAAACAGGAAAAAGGAGTGGTTTAATAGAAGGTGTATGATAGCAAAAAAAGAGAGAGATAAGACATGGAACAACTGGGGAAAGAGAGGTAACAAGAGAGCAGAGGAAGAATATAAAAGAACTAGAAATGAATACACAAGAATACGTAGAGAAGAATAAAGGAATTTTGAAAAAGGTATAATAGACAAATGCAGGATGAACCCAAACTGTTTTATAGATTTGTTAATGGCAAACTGAAACAAAAGGAAGGAATCACCAAACTGAAAGTAGAAGGAGAGGTCTACAAAGATGCTGCAGTGCATGTTGAAATAATGAACAATTGTTTCCAATCGGTTTTTACTAATGAAAAGGAGTTTGTGGAAGGGGAGGGAGTTATTAGAAATGTACTGATGATAAAAGATATAAAAGTGGAGGTACAGGAAGTGTATAAATTACTGGAAACTCAAGATGTAAGGAAAGCCCCAGGACATGATGGAATTTCTAATTGGGTGCTGAGGGAATGCAGAGAACAACAGTTGGATAAAATTCACAGTTTAATTGTGTGTTCTCTGGAAGAGGGGAAAGTGCCTCAAGAATGGAAGAGGGCAAATGTGGTACCAATTTATAAGGGAGGACACAGGGAAGAACCCCTGAATTATAGACAAGTGTCCCTAACCAGCATCGTCACAAAATTGTGTGGGAGAATCCTGAAAGGCAGATGGATAAAATATCTAGAAGAGGTGAATATTTTGGCTGAATGTCAGTTTGGATTCAGAAGTGGAAGGTCATGTGTTTCCAACTTGTTGAGCTTTTATTCAAGAGTGATTGACGTGGTACAGGAGAGAGACGGTTGGGTGGATTGTGTATATTTAGATTTGGAGAAGGCCTTCGACAAGGTACCCCATAAGAGATTAATGTGGAAACTAGAGTATACAGGAGGACTGAAGGGGAAACTCCTGGAATGGATGAGAGACTTTTTGAGAGACAGACGAATGAGGACAGTAATAAAGGATAGGATATCTGGATGGAGGGAAGTAACAAGTGGAGTCCCTCAAGGCTCGGTGTTGGCGGCAGTAATGTTCGTGATTTACGTAAATGATATGGTAGACGGAGTGTACAGTTACGCAAGTCTGATTGCTGATGATTTAAAGATCTTGAGGATGGTAGAGGTTGAGGAGGATTGTAAAATACTGCAGGAGGATCTAGATAGGATACATGATTGGAGCTGGATGTGGGAAATGAAATTTAACGCAAAGAAATGTAAAATATTGGAAATGGGTAAAAGTACCAAGAGGCCATCAATGAGTTATTTGATGGGAAATGAATCAATCACAAAAGCAAGAGAAGAGAATGATTTGGGAGTGCTGGTCCAGGATGGTTTGTCACCTGAAAAAGATATTAACAAGATAGTTAGAGGGATATATAAACTCTTGACTAACATGAGAGTAGCTTTTCATTGTTTGGATGAGATGAAAAAATTGATAATGGCCATGATCCGCCCCAGGTTAGAATATGCAGCAGTAGTGTAGTCCCCACACAAAAAAGAAAGATACAAACAAGATTGAGAGAATACAAAGAACAGCAACCAAGATGGTCCCCAGCCTGGCAGATCTGTCATACAGAGAGAGGCTAGAAAAGCTGGAGTTGCCTTCCTTAGAGGAAAGGAGAAAAAGGGGAGACATGATTTCAGTATTTAGGACCATGATTGGAGTAGATAAAATTGACTGAGAAGGTCTGTTTGTATAGGATAAGGGTGCAATAAGAGGACACAGAATGAAATTGAAGAAGTCAAGGTGCTTGAAGGGTATCAAGAAATATAGTTTTCCTTATAGAAGTATAGACCTGTGGAATAGCCTGGACAAAGAGATCGTCTAGTCTAAAAACTTAAACGAGTTTAAAGCTAAATTTGACTTATTGAGAAGCAGAGATGGGATCCCACGAGCGTAGCTCATTTCCTGTATACCGGAATTAGGTATATTTGGTAAATACGTAAGTATTTGGAACGACTTAGACGAAGAGGTGGTGCAGGTGAAAAACATTCATGTGTGTAAAAGTAGACTACATAAATCTGGATATGGAGACAGGACAACACAAGCATTGCTCAATTCCTGTATACTACAAATAGGTAAATACACACACATACACACACACACAGACACACACACACATTTTTTTTTTTTTTCTCTCTCTCTCTCTCTGAAAGAATTGCGTTCCAGTTGTTTGATATGTAATGTTTTTCATATTAGATTCCAATTGCCTTGTTTGACTGAGGTACACTTCAGTTAACTTATCATTGTTGCTGTTTGTATTGTTGTGATTTGAGTACTTTTTTATATCAGCTCAGTATAATTTCTTTACCAAAGTTTTCTCCTGTCATTTTTGTATTTGCTCATGCCTCGTATTTTTATCATTAGTTACCAGCATTACTAATTTTCTCTTGAAATCACTTATAACAACCTTCACACACATAAAAGTACTTCCATCAATACTATAGTACAATGCTACAGACTACCCTCATACACTACACTACTTTCATTATTAGTACAATCATGCTGTTATAACTGATAATACCATAGTACTACCCTCATATGCTACACCTCTTTCATTATTACTACCATGATATTGTGTCTATTAACAAAATGCTATTTGGTTTAAGACTCCAGTAGCAACACTTGCAGTGTACAGTATGCTAGTGTTTTGGTCCCCTTAGCTATTAGCCCCCTTTCTTATAAGTGAACCATGCAGGTGCCTGTTACGTGCACTCGTCCTGCTTCCCCCAGGCTAATGACCAGATTACCACCATCGCTCGTCATGCCAGCTTCTGTAGTTTGCTGGTGGAATTTACATCTCTCAGTTTATATGTTGCTTGTTGATAGGCAACAGTACAGATAGTTTGTATGTGACCTCTGACATGTATACAGTACTGTAATTGTTACCATAATACAGTACTACTAGCTAGTGTACATACCTCTCATATCTTGAAACATAATACAGTGTCCTATAATTGAAAAAAAAAAAATGCTGCATTAAATAGAATAGGAGCAGTTGATTGCTGAAACATTGTACTCTAAAAACAAGAGGTACTCTAAAAGCAAGAGGATGTATCTTTAATTTTTCGGCATTCACCAGGACCAATTTCTTTCCAAGTGTTTCTTCTCAGCTGTCCACATGAAGCATAACAGACCTTGATATATATTATGGTTTATAAAAGATAGATAGTGATTTGATGAATATGCAGTGTTATAAAGCTGTTGATGACTGCTGAATAACTGAATTTATTAATTTGCTTAATTAAGAAAAGGTTCAAGAAGTTACTAGAATATAAGTTTGATTGGACTTGCACTACCACAACCACCATCACTGCAAGCGTCGCTGCCACCACTTGAATCGCCTTTTGTACACTCACTAACGTCGGTACCGTACCTCAGTAATAACTGTTGCCACCACTACCACCACCACCACCACCACCACCACCACTGCCTTCACTTCAATACCAGTGTGATCATTCTGTCACCACTGCCACCATCTCAAAAGCATCACTACTTCATAGTCTGCACCAAAACTTACACTGTCGGTTACATTTGTTTCCAGTACAGATTTCTTTCAACTTTATCTTCCTCTTGGGTTAATCCTAGTACTCATAAAGCATTTGCCTTCATTGCTATAGACTATCAACCCATGTTCTGCTCAGCCATCCTATGAATAACATTTAACGCCTTCAGTTCAGTGACATCCTTTTTTTATTTATTCTTGCTACGTGCAGACAGTTATGTTCAGCCAAGCCCATTGTGTTACAGGGGGTCTTTGGAGGCTGCGTCATAATTCTTCAGTTCAAAAGTCTTCCCTGAGCTGAATAAAAAAATCAGTATGTGGCAAGAAGAAAATGAAAGTTATATTCACATGCTGAAGGGGTCTACATTTAATACCCTTGAGTCTAGTGCCCTTAACCTGTGAAATGTTTGGGTCTGCAGCCCTGGAGCTTGCCTAGCTCCATCTCCCCTGATAATGATCTGAGTGTGGCCCCTGAGTTGCTGCTTGTGTGGTTTGTGAAGTCCTGTGTTGATGTAGCGTGTGTTGGAATGTTGTTGTGGTTACTTTTGGAAAATTGTAGCTGCAGCATATGAAGCTGAATAATGCCAGTTGCATAAGTGATTTTTGTTTTTAAATCCTCAAAATAATTTTGTTGGTTTATGCATTATTGTAAGCGTTACACATGTCAGAAAAATTTTGTTGTATTCTATGCCGGTTTTTAAGTTTGTTGAAGTGGTAAAATATTTCTCTACAGAAAACACATGCTCACCCTTCCAGGATAAATGTGCAAAATTACACATTATACAGAAGTTCAGAGCTGTTGTTAGGCATCTCCCATCAGTTTTACAGCCTAGCATGGGTTGTGGGCAGTAAGATAGTTAACCTATACTTGTGTCCTAACAATTGATTGAGTGTTTATCCAGGACAGCAATTGTGAGTCTGTCCTTAGTTATGCATTTTGTCACTAGTTTAGTAGCACAAACAATTTTTTTATAATTGGAAGAATCACAAGTGAGGAAAAATGCTTCCATGTATTCGTTGTACCTCCCAAGTGTATTATTTTTGTGGGAGAATACATTATCTAATTGGCTTTTTTTTTTTTTTTTTTTTTTTAAATACCTTTCTCTTGTTTTGTCCCTTTCTTATATTAAGAGGAAGAGAGGGAGGAAGTGGGGTAGCAGAAAGGGAGGAATTGTTTAAACTCAGAAGAATAATTGTTTAAGATAGCATTTTGCCAGTTTTTTTGTAACATGTGATGATATCCTCTCAGATTTCATAACATATTTTTAAAACCAGAACAGAGTCTGACATTGAGTTCCCATTTTCTGACATTGGGGAAAATCTAACTTCACTCCCATTTCCCTTCTAGCCTCCTCCGGTCTCCCTCCTACAGACACCAGGGCTTGCTCAGGTATCTAGACTCTCCTCCTCTCTCTGCATGGTCCTCGTTAAGTCTCCCCACCCCCATACCCCTTCCTTAGCTCCTATAGTATATTCTCCGAAACTTTGACTGCTGTTCAGATCCCCATTTCTTCCTGTTTTTGCAACACTGATGATGTTTGTCTCTTTGTTCATCCTCTCACATATTCAGTCTTTCAGGTCTACTTCCTGCCATTCATGTCTTTCTAGTTTTCCATTGTCACTCATTTTATCTTTTAGGTCACATTCCGTGTGTTCTCCAGTTTCTGTCCATTTCTTTTTAAACTTCTTTTCCAGTGACTTCATGGTCATTCAGGTTTCATGTTGGATAGTGTATTCTACGTACACCTTGATTTCCTTGTAAAGTAACAACAGATGAGAAGGGGCTTTAATACTGTCCCCATTCTCTCTCTGCCTGCTTGCTCTACGTACTAGGTTTCTTATCTCATTCTGTATTCATGTCCAGTTCTGATACTTTTGTAATCTCATCATCTGCTAGCTCCTTCTCTTTTAGTAATACATTGTCCATAGTCACTTTAATGTAGTTAATACATTCCTATTTATTTCTTTCATTAGCCACCACTGTCACCACATCTTACTCCTGACTTTTCATATTCACATGTCCCTCTGATTCTGTCCATATCCATTTTTCAGAGCCATTCTGTACATAGTCTGTTTCATCCTTTCCTCCTGTGTGATGTCTTCTCTGATCTTGTTGTCTGACCTTGTCTCTTTTACCTCCTCCTCCTCCTCCTCCTCCTCCTCCTCCTCCTCCTCCTCCTCCTCCTCCTCCTCATAGCTACATGTTTTATCCATGGTCAAACCCTTACCCTCCATCAGCCTTGAAACAGAGTACACTACTGTAACTCCTCCTCTTATTCTCATTTTGCTCACTGCCTGCCTTATACCTCTTACTTTTCATCTTATGTTTAGTTATGAACACAGATGTTTGCTGCTACGTCGGTCAGACTCTTGTGCTGCCGCTGATGAAATATTTTTAGTTAATATTATGATTCGGTTGCTACACTTTGGCATGACAAATGCAAGTGGCTGGCTGGCAGGCAGGCGGACGGGCACAGGAGCACCATCACCGCTGCGCCTACATGCTTCATGCCCACTAATGGTTCAGCGATTCCTATCCCAACCTGGTCACCCCCACTGGCACGACATCTCCCCTCACTTGTTAACCTTTCCTGTGTGCTCTCCTCTCCCACTTGTTACCTGTGTGGCACATCTAACCCGTGCTGCTTGTAGCCGTCCCTGCGCTGACACACCTGGTTGTCTCCCCACACTAGCGGCTGCCAGGCTAACAGAGGCTGACCTGGCTGTGCTGGAGAGCATGGTGCTGGCTCAGGAGGCTGAGGTCGAGGAGATGACCTTCGAACAAGCTCAGGCCGAGGCTCTGGCTGCATCTGAGGATTCACTTAAGGAATTGGAGATTAAGCACAAACAAGGCATCTCACTAACTCCAAAGAAAGCCCAGTCATCTCCCACAGCAGCATTCACAACCACGAGTGGAGCAGAGTCCATGTTCGGTGGAATCAGGGACACAGGACAAAACCTCGGAAACTTAACACAACGGGTGGCGGATGTGGCGTCGTCCATGGCATCGACGCTGGAGAGCATTACAGCAGTGGCAGAGGGGCTGGAGGGCAGCCACCACTCTAGTGATGAAGGGGAAGAGCAGATGATGATTATGCGAGACTCACCACGCTGGGAGGATGAGGAAATCCAGGCAGAAGATAATGATGAACCCAGGGCCATCAAGGCTGAAATAAAACTCTTAGTTAAGACCACTGAGGTCGGTAAGGAATCCATAGAAATCAGGAGCATCAGAGAGTTTGTGGAGAGTGAGAACCCCAGTCTGACTGGCTTTGATGGGGCAGTGCAACCCTCAGCTCCTGAAATGAGTGGGTTGACTACTGCAGGGGAGGGCATGTACACCCTGCAGCGACCCTCTTCAGGCCCGCGCACCCCCAGCCCCAGGTTTGTTCGGCCCCAGGCCTACCCTGCGGGCTCGGCCTACCCTGAGCCTTCACAAGACGAGTTTGATCTGATGGCTCAAGTGCGAGGTAAGGCAGGCTTCAGGCTGCTGCTCTAGTGCCTGTACTGCTTTTTAGCAATGTTTCTCTGTGTGTCATTTACAACTTAACAGAACTAAATTTGTGAGGAATGTATTTTGACAAACTAACATAGTAGATCAAAGTTTGAAGGCGTTGCTACACACCATAAGCCTTGCTCTCATAGATTAAAAATAAAAAAGTGAAGCCTATGGCAGGAGTACTGTACTTACCTGCTGATGATGAAGCTTCTTAACTAGTAGCCTCTACACTGCTTCTTCCCTCGTGTGTTTCAGACGGTGGCGTGCCCGGGGAGGGGAAAAGTGTAGAGCGCATGTTAACTGACACTATGGTGCAGGGTAGCCTCTCCACCACCATCACCACCACCACCACCACCACCAGCCAGGGTGCTCTCCCCACCCACTCTCCCTCTTCCCCTCTTTCATCATCTGATCTTCCTTCTAATCTTCCACTTAGTGCTACTACTTTTATCCCTTCCACAACCTCCTCATTTTCCCATCCTGACCTCCCTCAACTCCCCACTTCTCAACCTATGCCTCTACCTTCTCACAACCTTCCTGAGAGACCCTCACAACCCCACCCAAGTCTCAAATCCTTCTCCTTGCATGATCCTCTTGCTTGCATTGCACCAGGCTATGATACTTCTCCATCCTCTGCCACTAAGTTGTCCTCCAGTGCATTGTTAGAAAGAGACTTAATTTACGGTGCAGAGGCAAGTGTCAGTCAGCTGGTAGCATCACCTTCAGCAGGCTCATTGCTGTCTGAGAGTGTTGCACCGTTTACCAGGACAGAGGATGCCGGGGCACTGGCCAGTGTCACTTTCAACAGCACAGTTGCATCCCTGGGACCGGTGTCACCCACTGATAATTCGAGCGAAGACCATGCAGAGATGGAACGTACAAGCACCGAACTCTCCCCAGACAGTGTTAGGCTGGACCAGGACATCCTAGACACACGAACAGAGGACGAGGCACCAGACCTTGATGACGACCTGATCCCTGGCTCGCCCGTGCTCAGTGAACGTGTCTTGTCTATTGAGGCTACTGAGGATACAGATATTACCACTCCAATGGAAATGCGTGATTCACACACAGAACGTGATGCTTCTGCACCGAGCTTGGACCTTATTGCAGATGAAAAAGAATCTGAAGAGGCAAAGCTAGACCTGAAAGACCAACCTAGCAGTTTGTGGCCTGAGAAGAGAGACATGGCATATCTTGCTCAGGAAGTTCAGGAAATTGTTAACCGAGTGAACTTGTTGCACGAGCAGGTGAGACAGCAGAAAATAGAGCATTCAGCTGCCAGGTCAGAGGTGAGGATGATATTGGACACTTTGGAGGACATGAAAGAGGCTGTTGGGGATACTGATGATCCAGAGAATGTGGGCATCAGTATTCTGTCCAACATAGACTCTGTCTCTGAGAAAGTTACGTGGATGATAGACGAGTTGCAGTTGTCTGGCCCAGAGTTCTCAGACTTCTGGAACAGAGAGGATGTCAGGGTAGACCAGAGTGGACTAATGGAAGATGCTAGTCCCTTGTCTGACCAAAACCAGCCTGAGCGTAGCCTTTCAGACCTGTTGGACTCAGAAGAATTAAATCGAGATAGTCTGGAGGATGAGTTTGACCGTCTGGCTGCTGATCTCAGCCTCTCCCCAGGATCTGGAGCTGTCAAATTCCCCCCAAGACCCCCCAGTGCCACCACTCCTGATGATCTGTGTCTTCCTCTTCCTCCTGTTTCTCCCTCTGTCGCTTGTTCCTCTTCCTTGCCCCCTGCCGATGCCCCCCGATCTCAGCCAGGTACGGAACTCACTTGTGGTTCTTCCTCCACAAACATAGGCCCTCCCCTGCTACATTGACCATACCATACCCTACCACACACCCATTCTTGAGAACCCAGTTAGGTAGGAAGCAGGTCAGCTTTAGGTGTACATATTATTTTCTTGCACAGCCACACAAACATAGGCATGTTAGATAGTCTGCTTTTTGGTTGACAGCAGCTGAGGGGATTTGGGTGTTGTTATACTTACAGCCAAAGATGGTGCAACTAGCCAACAAGCTGCCCGGGTAGACACGAGTGCTGTGAGTAGTGATGACACACAGAAAACTGATGGGGATTCAAAATTTGTTGACATAAACTTAAAGGCTCACAATCCAGTTACAGAGCTCAGACTTGAGCCTGGACTTGAGCCATCTAAGTTCTCAAAATCCTCAAGTACTGGGGGAGTGGAAGAAAGTACAGCCCAAGAGCTGTATAGCTCTGTTGTTGCCTCAGAGGAGAGTGGTGCTGATGGTGAAAATGTAGTGGTGCTACGTGAATCTGGCCGCAACAGTGGCCCCCGCCCCACCACCTTCCCTTTGTGCCTGCTGCAGCCTGATGTGGTGAGTGCCACCCCTGAGGCTGAACAGTACATCACGCAGCAGCAGGAAGTGCTGGAGGAGCTGGGTCGTGGTGGCCAAGCTGCGCTGGACGTGGCAGATCTCGCATCACCCCAGACCCTCACTCAGGGCAGTGAAAGAGAGGACCAAAATGGTGGAGCAGGGAAGGGAGCACGTAAACAGGTCAAATCATCTTCCAGTTATGAGAACCTTTATGATAAGGCAGACCTGCAGGCTGCTGAGAGCCAGGATGCCCCAGGCACAGAAGAGCTGACTGGGTCACTGGGTGATCCATTCATTACCAGGACCCACCTGCCCCCCCACATGTGCTCAAGCTTTGAGAACTTGTATATGAAGCCCACGGAGGCTGGCCCTGCCATGGAGCGTGAGGCTGACCTTTTGGCTGGGGAGATCATGGAGGAGGCAGTATCGGAGGTGGCATGTGGGGTACAGGCAGGGCTGGGTAATCGAAGCCCTACCGCCCCTCCCCTCCAAGCTGACGATGGTGCTGCAGGTACTTTGGTGGTGTAGCTTCAGCCTCTTAATTTGTGGTAGAAACACTAACTTACGGTGGGTTGGTCGTGTGTTGAGCCGCTAGACTAACATTCCTGAGAGTGCCATGTGAAGCACAGAGGACAGAGGTGCACGTGATGAGTGGCTGATAGAACAACCATCAGGGAAATATTAAATTCACTCAAAGCACTGACAATGTTGTTGTTCTTGTTAGCAGTGCTTGTTGATCATTTTCCTGTTGGTATTTTGGCTGGTCTCGAGTGTGTCTTGGTTTGCTGCGATGGTGAGAGAACTTTGTGACTGTTATTCTTTGTTTCTGTATCCCTTACAGTTGTTTGTGTGATCATTAACAATCATATGATTTTTTTCAGGTGAGAGTGACGGCATGTGTATAATATTAGTAGACTTGTGTTGGGTCCAGGGATGCTCACGTCACCTTTTTTTTTTTTTTTTTTTTTTTTTTTTTTTTTACACTGACACTGGACATGGAACATGGAATGTCCATTGATGTTTTGTGTATTTATCCCCTCTAAAATTTATTAACATTTTTCTTGCATTTTAAAGTTAAAGTTGCGTTTGTTGATGGCCTGGAATCAGTGTGTTCCCTTCAAGGCCTGATATTCGCTGATGAGACAGTGTCATCAGAAAATGCCAGGCTTCTACCTGTACATACATAGTTGTACCTGTCATTGATCCGGGGGCTAAAGTTAACACCATTTCCTCATCTATGAACATTTTTTTTTTTCTTGTCTCGGTTCATCGTGAAGCATAGGTTGTTGTAGCCAGGCATAACAAGTGTAGGATTATTGGGGTAAGTAGTAGCCAGATCTATGTAGCCTGTACAAAGAATAATAATGCATGTCTGAGTGTGAGAGAGGGCAAGCATTGAGACATGGTGGGATTATCCTTTCAGGACCTCGAATTCACATCACACCAAAAAGAGTGAATGAGCTGCAAAGTAGCAAACCACACAGTACCACCTGACCCTGCATGAAGCATGAGTGAGAAAAGTTCCCTTTTAACCAGAGTAAGTGTGTGCGTGTGTGTGTGATGTTTTTACTAATAGTGTGCTACTAACTCTTGTTCTAGATGTGGGAGTGGTGTTTATAGAGCGTAAAGAGTATGGGGGCGGGGTGAAGCCAACTGCAGAGACGACAGGCGGACACTCGCACTTTACACCTTCACCCATTCCTCACCCACCTACATCCACCTCCACTGAGCCCTCTCCCTCCACCCCATCCCAACCTAAACACCCCAGCACAGTTCCACTAAGCCAGGAGGAGGGACAGGATGCACAAGCGACTCCTAGCAGGCCAGTCAGGAGACATGAACGTAACCTTTCTCAGGCCACAAACATTTTCACAGGAACCTTACCAGCAGATACAAAGAAAGGTGCTGATAGGGAAGCAATTAATGAGGAAACTGCAGGGATCACAGAGGATATCAAACCTTATTCTGAGCGTAAGCAGTTCTGGGAGAGTGTCACATCCCAGTCATTTGAGAGCAAGACTGGCCCAGTTACAAAGAGTGAGACTGAGAGTGATACTGACACGACGGGTACAGATGGAACAGTTATTGAGAAAGTTTCCGTGGAGAAACATGTATCGACAGCTGAGAGTACTGACTCTGAGGCTGAGTACCTTGCTCAAAGAACTGATCCAGGGTTTTATGAGAATAAAGGGTTTGTAGGTGTAGAGAAAATTGATGTACCCAGAGGAGCTGGAAGAGAAGGAGCCGTCAGTCCCTTTGAGGTTTCACGTAGCAAGGAACAGAAACCAGAGCTTCCATCACCAGAGGACATAGCATATAAAGATGTGTCATCTAAGAGAGAGCTGTTTGAGAAAGAGATCAAACGACAGTCAATGGAGGTAGAAGAAAGTCTGTCATGGAAGCGATCATCCAAGGAATATGATGAATCAGTTGTGGTTTCAGAAGAATCCTCATCCAGTAGTTTGAAAAAGCAAGAGGAGAGAGAGAGCATGCTGAAAGAAACTGTGGAGAAAGACAGTGAAAAAACACAGAAAACAGAGACAAAGAAAGATGACCTAATCAAAACCGATATTAAAAAAACTGAAACAGTATCTAAAAGCGACCGAAGAGGCAGTGTGGAAGATCACACAAAAGTCACAGAGTCTTCCTTGATACATCGTGAAGAAGAAAAAAGGGAGCAAATAAAATCTGTGACTGACATTGATGCCACAAAGAAAAAGTCCACCACTGAGATAGACACTGAGAAAAAAGAGAAGGAAAGTACAGAGAAAACAGCTAAGATGGTGCATGAGAGAAAAGATAGTCACTCCTTCTCCAAGTCTATTTCTAAATCTGAGGAGAGGACAGAAAGCTCATCAGAAGCTAGGGAGACTGTTCGAACTATTTCTACTGATGAACCTGACACAGAGGAAGACATGACCAGGACAGAGGAAACTTCAGAGGATGAGGAAGAACGGTTAGATAAAGTATCCAAGGGAGAGAAGACTACTGTAGATGTGACGGAAGAGGTTCGTCAGGTAGGAGACACACGGGAGACAGTAATCCGGGAAACAACAACAACCAGAGAAGGAGACCAGGAGCAGCGTATCATCAAGGAAACCAAGACCCAAGAGACAGCCATGGCTGATGGCTCTACTGTCAAAACCACTTCCATTACTACTTTCACTACTCAGCTTGAGACCAAGGAACCACTAGATGGAAGTCATCCTGCTAAAATATTTGAAGAGAAGGAAAGTCACACCACCAAGACTGCCAAAGAAAAAGCAGAAGCATTTGTAGAACAGCGTATGAAATCAGATATTTTCTCTCAGGAACTGTCCTCTTCAGCTGAAGATCAAAGTCCAGAGCATAAGGTATTAACCCCAAAGGACACAAAAGCACCTGTCTCATTACAGACACAGGCAGTTTCCAGTTCCATTGCCCATCCTATCCAAGCTCTAGAAGAGAATATACAAGATATTGTATGGGAAGTGTCACAGGAACGCTCAGAAACTGTATTATCAGAGACTGTGGAAGACATCCCTTGTCAGCAACCTTATGAGACCCACCGTGTCAAGGATATATCAGAGGACTTTAAGAAAACTCACAAGAGAACACCATCTTCAGGTTCTGTTAAGACAAAGCTGAGTGAGGAGGAAGCAAGGAAATTGGCCATTGAGATAGTGGAAGAAGTTAAAATTGAAGCTGTGAAACGATCCCCCCATGTCACACCCTCACAAACAATGCATGATTTTCCATGTGATGTATCCGAGAGCCAGGATGATAGTTCTCAACCTTCATTACCCCGACCCATCCCTGAGTCTGCTTTCACAGAGGAAACTACATCAAAGATAGAACGATATATCCAGGAACAGCTAGGAGAAGAAATTGATGAGAAGCAGCTGAAACTGATCGAGTCAGTAACAGCTAGGAAGGCAGAAATTTTGCACAGAAAATTAGCAAGTGGGGATTACCAACAGAGCATGGAAATCACAGATGAGGACTTGCGCTCAAGTGGTGCTGAGCTTTCCCCCATTGAGCACCAGATGGAACGACTTCGACAGATGACGGAAGAGGAAGAGAGCCAGCGGTATGCCCGTGAACCCTCTGAGGCAGATGAGAGTGAGAGCTCCATGATCATCCATGACTCTGTGGATGATTCTGTTTCCAGTGAGTATGACCAAGCCACCCAAATGATATCAAAGACCTTGGATACACTTAAGACCACAGACATCACCAAGGTAGAGAGACCAATAGATACCATAACAGAATTGCCTGAAACAGTTTTTACAGAGGTTACAGAAACAAAGGTGTTGGATGTCAGAGAGCTTCGGAAACTAAGTGAGAGTGAGGTGCAGGAAACAGCACGGCAGTTAGTGAAGGAAGTGACAGAAAAAGCTCAGGAGTCAGAAGCAGTGAAGCAGGCATCTCTTGCAACTGAAAAACAATCATCAACTGGGGCTGTAGAGAGGAGTAGAACCCCTAGTCCTAAATCAGGGTCCAAGCCAGGGTCAAGAAAAGGGTCCTGGATGGATGAGGAGGAGCTGAGACGAGAGTTTCGAAGAGACTATGAAGACAAAAAGAAAATGTTTAAGGAAGAAATGACTGGTGATAACCCAGAGGAGGAAACCGATGCAGATGTTAAGAGTGTAGATGTGCTTAAGGTTGTTCACCAGAAAAGTGGTGATGCACACATGGAGTCCAGTATGACAGAGAGCATGGAGGAATCCAGTACTGTGGAGAGCATCAGAGCCTTTGAGGGCAAAGTTAAGCAGGAAACAGTGAAGGAGGAGATTCTGAAGGAAGAGAAAATGGAGACAGAAAAGAAATCAGATGAACGATCAGGTAGCAGTCATGAGGAGGTGGTGGTGATGAGGAAAAAGAAGAAAACTCATGTTGAAGAGTTCACCAGACGATCAGGGACAGATTTTGACACCTACTCCAGCTCAGGTGAGAGTCACTATTTTACGGCAGGTGAAGGAACCTCAGACAGTCGAACAGGGAGTCGGCCATGCTCCTCAGATGTTGAAGCATTAATGTCTGAGCGTACCGGCACCTCTGAGTATGATACAGCTCTTAGTTCACAGGACACCTCCCAGTATTCCAGCTACTCCTCTTCCTCACGAGAGTACCGTACTGCAGCTAGTTCTATGAGTTCCCGTGACTCAATGAAGTCCATTGACTCTGAGAGCTCTGGCAATCTGGCCAGTGTGGAACTGAGCGAAGCCTCAGAAACCTTAGTTCCGTCCGCAGCTGAGCTTGAAAGAGACATGGATCTTCTGGACCAGGAGATCATGGAAGAGGATCCGGCCCAACCCAGCCATCCCACTATCATTCCTCAACTCACCATTCAGTCAGGCACACCCAAATCAGAGGACATGCCATGCCCTTTTGATGTAGAATCTGATGAAGGGGAGTTTGAGCAAGATGGTAAAGACAGGGATGTAGAGCCACATGTTGCATCCAGAATGAAGAGGTCAATAGAGATGACATTCCATCCAGAACCTAAACCCATTGCAATGGATAAGAAAAGTGTCACTGAGAGTGTGACATCGAGCCTTGAGGAGAGCACTACATTTTCTGAGACATCAGTTGTCACTGTGTTAGAGCATGAACAGAGCCTTCAGTGCTCCACCACCACACAGTCTAGTACAGCCACGTCAAGTGTGTCAGAGCAAATGACAGTTTCAGCTGAGGGTCAGGAGGGAGAGCGAGATATCTTGCGAACAGACAGTGGAGTGCTGACAACAGAGACTGGCGATGGAGACTTGGCATTACAATCAGTCACCATCACTGCCACTGCTGTTCCTTCCACTGCACCAGACCAGAATACTGCCTCCATGTGCACGCAGGTAACCTCAGAGACCCGAGCAGAGGCAGAACAAACTGAGAGTGAGCAGTTTTTTCACGCTAATGGACCCACTGAAGTAGATTATGTGCCAGAGTATGATGACTTGGAAGATGGCGCGCGGCCAGCTGCTGTCCCTACCCAACCTCCCACCCAGGAGGCACCAGGAGCTGTAGCTGGCCCTTCAGAGGGCCCACAGAAAGTTGCTATAATGGAAGAATGCTATGAAACTGAAGCTGACCAAGAGTATGGTCAGATGATGCGAGAGGGTGAATATTCAGACATGGCTGAGGCTGAGCTACAGTACTCCCTAGAAGATCAACCAGAAGCAGAGATGAGCAGCATGCTGGTTGTAGAGGAACCAATAGAACGTCCTCGGACCCCTGAGCCTGGCTTTGTCCCATCTTCTCGAGCAGCTCAAGCAGCTGTCCATTCTCCAGAGGAGTTCACTGAAGTGGACAAGCGGTTCAGTGCTGTATTCTCAACTACTTATGAAGAACGTGAGGAAGGGGCACGAGGATTGGTTCCTGGGCTGAGTATAGATGTGCCTGACATCACAGTCACTGAGCACTCTCTCCCCCTTCCCTCACAGTATTTATATCCTGATCTGGAGCAAGAGGAGAATTTCCCTGAGTGCCGAGCCCTGGCTCGATCAGCACAGGATGTCCCTGCCACCCCAGGCTCTCAGGAGTCAGCCTCCACGTGTGCCTCACGTAAGTCATCTTCTTCAGACTCAGAGCAGGGCCGGGAGTATTGCCTAGATGAGATGGCTCAGGGATTTCCATTTGGATCATTTGAGATGATAGAGGCTGGTGATATAGAAGATCTTTCAGAGTATGAGAGAACAATGAGAATGCATGAAAAGCGAATGTTAGAGATGTCACAGATTCAAGAAGAGGAAGAAGAGGAAGTGGAGGCAGAGCAGCAGGTAGGATCCTCTCCAGTCTCTATTCCTAGCCAGCTAAAGGCTATCAAATTGGAGACAAAGAGACAGACTAGTGGAGACTCCCAAACCCCAATTTCAGAGGACCTTGGAGAGGAGGAAGAAGGAGACCCAAGTATTGAAGAGCAGCGGCGTTGGTTAGAGCTGCAGTTTGAAGAGAGTGATGCTGCAGAGTACCAGTATCCTCAGACAGGTTACTTGGAACATGTGTATTCTGGGCCTCTTGAAGACATAGAAGAGGAACGTGAAGATGCTGAGCGACGCGATCTGTCCCATATTACCAAAACTGGTTCCCTCTCCTCCACTCCAGAGTATGATGTATTAGCTGGCAGGAAATTTTTCACCCGAAGTGGTGACCATGATGATATTTCCATGACTTCATTGCAGGAGTTTGAAAATCTAGAGCAGGCAATGGCAGTGGATGCTGTGGCTCGTCGCTCCAGCTCAGGATCACAAGATTCTCTCAATGGCAAGCGGCCACCGGACGTCAAGCCCGGTCAAGGTGACAACATATCCCTGGCATCTTTTGCATCTCTCCAGGAATTTGAGCGCCTGGAAAAGGAGTGTCTTCTGGCTGAGCAGATAGAGAAGAAAGCTAAGGAGGAGGAAGCAATCCTCTCTGAGATTGAAGAGGGCCATGAAAGCCAAGCTTCAGAATCTGAGAGCTGTGAAACATTGTCTGAGCCAGGTCAGGCCTCAGTTGATGGGGAAGAATATGACCAGCGGATGTTCGAGATTGATGAGATTATCCGACAGGCCCAGAGCAATGTGGAAAAGTTTGATAAGACTAAACCAGGGTATGAAGGTGTTCAACTACAGGACATTGTAAGTGCAGATAGCAGCCAAGCCGACCGCACCCCCAGCCTTGGCCGTGAGGAAGGGGATGCTGACTCCCTGGAGGAGGCCCAGCTGCCAGAACTAGACCTTGACCACCCAACAGCTGCAACAACCTCATCTTCGGCCCGACAAGATCCAATGACAGGGAGCACTGATAGTATTGAAGCAGCCAGCAAGAGTGTTCCCCGTGACAC
Source organism: Coenobita brevimanus (assembly GCF_032717465.1). Classification (NCBI taxonomy): domain Eukaryota; kingdom Metazoa; phylum Arthropoda; class Malacostraca; order Decapoda; family Coenobitidae; genus Coenobita; species Coenobita brevimanus. The sequence goes on from NC_136966.1 coordinate 57,057,929, forward strand.
AAGCCAGGACTCCCTTGAGCGCGTAGCCGGCCGCACTTCAGACCCCATGGCCACCAGTGTTGATAGCATTGATCCTGCCAGTCGTGTTGATCCTCTCACTACCAGCACTGATTCCTTGGAGGGACCCCGCCGTCGCTCACATGATCTCATGACGGGTTCTACTGACTCGATGGAGCCTGGTCGCCGTGATGCCATGGCTACTAGCATAGACAGCTTGGGTCGAGATGATTCTAGTGGCCGAGATGCTGATGTGAGTTCAGGCAGTGAACATGTTAGGCCATTGCCCAGAGATGGCTTGATGGAGTGCAGCACAGACTCGCTTGAGCCCACATCCTCCCAGGCCACCCATGCAACTTACCAGTATGATACGGACTCAATTATGTCTGGGTCCTTCACTAGTGGGTGTTCCAACACCCTGGTAGCCTCCCGTGATGACTTTCCTGACCTTATGACATCCTCTATTTATATTCCTGAAGGTGAACTGCCGAGCCTTGAGGGGGAGGAAACTACTACGCGAACAGTACATGGACCTGATGGTTCAGTAGCAACAGAGACAGTGACAACTGCCGTGGAGCCCGGGTTCTCACACAAGGTGACTCGAGTGGTGCGGTTGCCTCCTGAGGCCCACCAGGTCACCTTCACTGGTCCTGATGCACAGAAGAAGCTGGAGGAATATGTTCGTGAATTTAGTACAGGACAGCAGTCTACAGAAGAGGAGGTAGTTGATGGCCAGGGCAATGTTCACATGCGTCGTGTCACACAGACTCGTGTTGTGACTGACCCAGGTCGGGCACATGACTTTGGCTTAGGGGAACCCAGCACTATTGAATCTGAGGTGCGTGACGATCATGGGAATGTGACGCGTGTTGTCCGGCGCACTGTTGTTACCAGCCATACCATTGAAGTTGACCTTGACACTGGAGAACCCATAGTTCAATCCGGTCCTGCACCCTCCTCCTCAGCCCATCCCTCCTCCTCCACCACTAGACCCTCCACTTCTAGCACCTCCTCTCCTTCCACCTCCCGTATACCCCGACCTGTGACCAGTCCCCCCCTGGCCCCCCAGCCCCCTTCTCCTGGTCTGCCCCCCGGGTCGCGTGAGCCTGTCCCCCCCTCCCTGGAGCCCAACACAGTATCAGGTACAGCGTCAAGGGTCACTGTGTTGCATCACTGGGTGTCTCCGCACTCTGCACTCCTCAGGCCTTAGTTTTCCTCCAGCATGTTGTGTCCGCATGACGCCACGCCAACACCACCTCACGTTGTGTTGACACTTGCAAGACAACCACCCAAGGGCAAGAAACTCGAACAAGATGCTGAGTGCTTTTGTGGTGCCTTTGTCATTCTTGCGGCCTGATGACAGAGCAAGTCACAAAAACTCTTGGATGGTTTCGTGGTTTTATTTTCCTGGTGGTTATTTTGCAAGTTACTTTGATTTGTTGACCACCTGTAATTATTGGTTCCATTTGTATTGTCATCTTAGAACCCTGAGTTTGTTTGACATCCCATGATTTACAAACCTAAGTTATATCCTTGATGGGTTGTATGAGTATCTTGTAGGTCATTGATTGGTTTGTATAACTTTCAGTCACTTTTAAGTATTATCATTTCATTTCCCTCTTCCCCATCATTATGTATTATGGTTATTATTAGTACAGTTCAGTATTTTTCCCCCTTCTTTCTCCTCCTTCTCTCCCCAAACCTTTGCTGTATCCCGGTAAAATTGGCATTGGTAGTACTGTACGAGTATTTTCAAATGGCGAACTTGGCGATGCGGTCCAACGCTTGTAAACTAACGCGTCTGTTCCTCTTCTCTCTCCCTTGCCAGATATCTTAGGCCAGGGCAGTGGAGGGATGCCACCGGTGACAGGTCATACCAAACTTTTATTTTACTCGTGTGTTCTGGTTTTCCACTCATGGTCTTGGTTTTCCCCCGCAAACTCTCATTCTGCTCATTAGGAGCCGCAGAGCTCCATTTGTTGCTCTTGTTGCTGCCACTCACTGCTCTCTTAACCATTACTGTTTCAGCATCAGCTACTACTTTGACTACTGTTTTACTACCTTTTGTTTCTGTGCCATTGGTACTACTACAGTGCTGTGATTATATAGTACTGTTACTACTAGTACTATTTTTATTACTGCTGCTATTTACTACAACCACTACTTCTCCTACTATTGCTGTTTTTCCTCTATAACTATTGTACTGTACTTTTTCCATTGCTGTTATTGACTAGTACAGTGCTGTTGCTACTATTATTATGGCAGTGCTGGCTGTAACATAGTGCATGCAGAAGAGCAGAATCTTTGGGAGAAGTACCGTACTAAGTAAAGAGAAGGCTAGACCTGTTGTGTGGCACCAGATATTAAGTAACACTGACTGACAGGACTGAGAACCATGCAGCAGTGTGGCAGTGTCAGATACAGTGTGGCACTAGCTGAGTGTCATACTGCAAAGACTGACCTTGATACTAGGGCCTGATACACACACAGTCTGGCTGGCAAGGGCAATCATTTCTACTATGTTTTGGTGATGGGCGAACCGATGCTGTCATTTTGGTTTACTAACATGGTGTTGGGCTTCCTGGGGTAGAAAGGTTACCAGCTTGTGTCAGATTAACTGACATGAAACTTATCTGGATGTGGGAAGGTACATCTGCAGTTGTACTTAAATTCCCAGTAGAATATTTAGTAAAATTTTGCTCTCAAGAGAAATTGAAGTGACAATTTTCTGATACCTGTATATGATTTTGTAAGTCATAATCTTTAAATATGAACTTAAACTGCGTGTAAGTCATCTGTACAGTACATTTAGTAATATTTATTATTCCCAGATATGTACTGCAGCATGTAAATAAGTTGTGCAGCACATGAAATTTATTATTCCAGGATACAGTATGAACTTCAACAGCTTGTAAAAATTCTGTACAGTACATTTATTTTATTTATTGTTCCAGAGACTTCACTCCAGAACCATCTTTTAACGAGAATGTCAAGTTTCCAAAATTAGTGCAAGTTATAATCCTACTCGTCCGTCACTCATTTTTTCCCCCTTGATTTACAGTTTATTGAGTGTTTGCACGGAGTGGCAGCTCTTTAGATTCTGTTGATTTAATTTAAATCCACGTTCCAGTGTTTTACTTCTGCTGGTACTTTAATGACCTATACTAGATGACTCTTTAGTGCCACCATTTTGTATTTATTGTTTGTATTATGGTTTTGTTTGACGTCTTTATGTCGATTTTTATTTGTGTTAGTTATACAGTATTATGGTTTTGTTTACTGTTGTACAGATTTATTTGTTATACTTTCTCAGTGCTTACTTGACTTGTATTGATGTTGGAGTGAAGCAGTGGCTGGGAAAGATTAGCATGATGCCGGATCTCTTACCAGTACTTTTATTTTCTCCAGATACTACGCCACTCAAATTGTAGATTGAAGTGCATGGTAGGAGTTTGGCTTTTACTCTGTAATTTATCTTTTAAGTTTTATATATATATATATATATATACTGTATATATATATATATATATATATATATATAAAATATATATATATATATATATATATTATAATATTATATATATATATATATATACAGTATTTATATATATATATACATATATATATATATATATATATATATATATATATATATATATACAGTATTTTTTTTTTTTAAAGTTTGTCATTGGAAAAAAAAAAAAAAAAAACTGATTTTGTTGTGAATGTTTGTAAGGTGCATGTAGTGAAGTTTTAGATGATGTGTGACAACATTGCTGTGTGGTTATCTGGAGGGCATATGATGACAACAACTGTGGTGCAAGTGATGCAAGAGCGAATGAGTAAGGGAATGACATAGAGCTGCGGTAGATTACCCTAAAATGGTTCCTGTTCTGGGCAAATCCCCATCTGACTCCATTCCACCTGGTGTCTTACCTGTGTTGTCATTCATGACTATCCTTGGAAAGCTTTCATTTTAACCCCAGACTTCAATTGCATTACATGAATCTCTCGTACGTATATCCCCATCACCAGCCTTACGCTCCACTGGACTTGTTATGTTTCCTGTATGGATTTTCATCATTCTGTATTATGTAGGTAGCCCATGTAGGTACAGTATTTTTGCTCTTAAGTGTAATTCAGTGTTTCTTTTTCACAATACCTTCACCACCTCCTTTTACCTCACTCACTCTTTATAGCTTCCATGTCCTGCCTTCCTCCTCAATGCTAAATCCTTGCCAATACTGCATGCCATCATTGAGGGGTAGATCCATCGTTGGAAGTGTAAATTGTGAAAACAGTATAGTGTTCTATTGATTGTAGTGTTGTTTTGTAGGTGGCTTTGGAAGTATCATAACACCTGTTTCTGAGTGGTTTATTGAGAACATTACATCTTATTATCCTCTTGTATGTTATTAATGCAAAGTGTGTTGATAGTAATATGATATAAATAATATACAAGAGAAAGTTAAAGGTGTAATATGCAAAATAAATTGCTATGGAAGAGGTATAACATAATTTTTTATCCCCACAAATACCAGTACAACAGTCCTGTATGAGACAGCCCAAGCATTTATTCAGTATGGATGGTGGGTGTTAGCGCTGAATTGGTGACATGTGGAGGTGTGTAGGAGGATTACTGCGCCTTGAGGATAGGCCTTGAAGCTTTTGCCCAGAGTTTGACAAAAAAAAAAAAAAAATCCAAAGCCACTTGGAATATGGCCCTTCATATCACTGGGACATTATGCATCAGTAACCCACACTTCAGACTCTTGCCATGGTTCTGCTTCCTTTACAAAACATACATCCACAGGCTTCATTCATCTTAATTTAACTTGGAACATTTTTATTTTTATTATTTTCATTATTTCACTGCCAGCTTGAGGTACATAATACACAGCTCTGCACACAACACCTCTTGAATGATTTTGTAGTGTAGATGTTTTTATGTTATGGTTCCCAGGTAGGAAAATGCAACCTCAAGAATGATCAGCGATTCCGGTAAAAAATTTGTAAAACCTTTGTCCAAGCAAATATACAGTTGAAATTGGTTCATCTGAAAATTAAGGCAGCACTCGTTAAAGCACCCTGTGATGAGAGGCACAGTCATCTCTTACTCGTCGCTTATTGGCTATTTTAGACAGCTGCTCAGAATTGCCATTTGAATTCTGATGTACCTCAGTCTGAAATATGAGACTTGTTGTGGTAGAGACAAACTGGTAAAATTTGTAATGAAGTTATCCCTGGCTGTTGCATGGATTAGCCACCAATATGTTTTTTTGCAGTTTTATTTCAAAGAGCACCAAAGTGTAATATCTTCCTCAGTAGCAACTTTGCCAGATTTTTGCCGTACACCTGCTTTGTATATGCTCAGTGGTGTGTAATTTTATCTGTAGTTCCCAATAATGTATTTCCAGTTGTTATACTTTTCTTGTATTCAGAGCTAAGTTAATAGACCTGATATTGTCTTCAGACTGTGTAGGGTCAGTGTGTTGCTTACTCTGCAAATAGAGACTACTTACTGAAGCTTATTTGGTTAGGTGGCTTCACTTCATCTGTAGTCCTTGTATAGTCAGCATCAGACTGAATAACTTCAGAGTTTTTTACCACTGGTCTTACAGTTTAGATTTCCTCGGTGAAGGAGTATATAGGTCTGTCATGCAATTTTAAGGCGATTTTTACAAACTTTTGCATTAACCTCCCCTTTTTTGTCTTTTGTCTACTATTGTCATTGGTGTTTTTATAGTATGTTAGACACCTACTGCATTGCCCTTGAAATCCCTGAATTAATTGCTAGTACAGTATGCTGTACTTCCCATGGATGTAACTATTCCTTGGAAAAATGCCTTTTGGATGAACATAGCTTTCTTTGGTCATGCCTCCATAATTTATAATTGTTAACAGATATTACACTACTTTGCATATACAGTATTGCTGTACTGTATTTTATTATCTAGACTATATATATATATACAGCATATATATATATATATTCATCCAGTAGTTGTATTATTTCCAATGGAACCCCCACACCAACAAGCCCCACTCAGGTCTCTCAAAGCCCAGGCCCTCTCACCTCTCACATCCTGCCATGTAGTCATCCTTGCATTCCTCTCCCTCTCCCCACTCTCTGTAGGCGTAGGAGAGGAAGAGTTGAGGAGTTTGATGGAGATTGATGGTAGTGACCCTTTCACCACCTCCACCTCCACCACCCACGTCACAAGGTATGACCACCCACCCCCTTCTCTAACCTCCACCACAACCACCAGGTAATGTAGCACAGTAGGTCTACAGTTGACCCTTCTACCCTCCTACTGGATCCTTTCATGCATTTTTTAGTCACTACATATAGACTGTATGTGTCTACAAGTATGTTATAGGTGTTTGTAGCCGCATGTAGGGAGTTGCTTGTCTGTTGTTCTCTGATTTGCTGTTTGTATTTGAAAGAATATACAGTATGGTGCCAAAACACGAATGATATTGACAAAGGTAATAGAAAAAAAGGAAAAAAGTCAAAGATTGTATGTGCCACCATTTTATTGTGGTACTGTTAAATGTATGTATGTGTATAGCTGAAGAAAATAAATTACAGTACTTACGACTGATAAAAAAAAAGTAAATGAAGGACACTCCAAGTGAAAAAATAATTTTGAAGTTCCACTCCTCTCATGGATGGACTGTGTATTAACTGCATGGCTTGATTGAGTGTGTAATATGCATTCACCAAACAAAATTTGTAGATCACAGAACACTAAACACAGTATAAGTCTGTGAACATTTTTGGTAGTTTGCAGATAGCTAGTTGAAAATTAGTATAAGTTGATATGATCAGTAGAAAAATGTGAAAACAATGTCAGTTCAAGCACAGTCACACACCTTTGAAGTAGATATAGCTGTGAAAGCTGAAATATGAATTAGGTAGCTAGGATAACATAATCTTTAAACTTTGAGGTAGCATATTCACTTTTTTGTCAGCCCATGTAGCTGATATAATTTTTTCTCTCCCCTCAGGATCGTCAGAAGGACAAAAGTAGGCGAGGATGGAGAGGTGAAGGAAGAGGAAGAGGTGTATGAAGAGTACTGAGGAGGACAATGGGAAGGACTGAAGAAAGAGCAAAGATGTAGTCATTCCTCCCTGCCCTCCTCTTCCTCCTGCTGCCACCACCGCAACTGCCGCCGCCTCTGCTAGCCAGCCTGCCTTCTCTACCAACCTTGTAAAACTGCCACCACGACCACCACTGTCTCCTCTCTCTCAGATGCTCATTGAGATACTCCTCTTTGATTTGGGAGATTTTTGATTGGATGTGAGGTCTCCATGTTCACAAATGTCCAATTCTATTTATATTAATGGAAAGCTTGAGACCCCAACCCCTTTCATAAATACAGTATATAAAGCCATAAGAGTATATACAAATAGTTATATCAAACTCCTTGTTAGTTGAGGTTTTGACCATGAAAGAGAAAGCTCCATCAAAAGTCGATATTTGCAGCAGTTAGTGACGTTGGTTGTCAGTGGATCTAGTCAGAAGATGCAACTTTGTCAACACCACGAGCAAGAGATCAATTCTTAAGTGTCCGTCAAACTCTTGCTCAATGGAATTCTTAAGTGTTTCACCCAGCTGTAACAGAGACAAAATCCGTAGGTCCAGCTACAGTTTCTGATTCTTGTATAATAAGAAAAGATTGTGAGAGGTGTTCATAACTGATCACACAGAGCAAAGGTGCACGAACCCTGATTTTTTTTTTTTTTTTTTTCTCATTAGTTTTAAGGTCCTCCCCTCCACCACTGACCCCTTTTATGACATGGCGGGGTTCATCCTAGTACGACTCACTACAGTTTCCTATGAATATCTCCATGCTGCTGAAGATGCTGTGTACCGTAGGTGAAGAATAATACTTGTACATGATGTCTTGGGAAGGATAGGAGGCCCTCTGGAGTATCTTGATTTCATCTTTTCATATCTCAGTAATAGAAGCCAGCCATTTGATCCTCTCCAATAGATAGAAACATCAGTTTAATTGTGGCTTACAAAAGAAGAAGACATCCAATTATGGGCATATTGAATGTAAGATAGCAAATAATTTTTTCTTCCTACCCCATTGATTTCTGTTCTCTCAGATGTGCGAACTCCGAGCGCGAATTTTATGCAAGCGACAAGATTTAGCTCCTTCCTCCCCTTTCCTCCCACCATCCCTCACAGGTCATACCAGGGAGGTCAGGGTGAGGGTGAAAGGGAGGGGACCAGCAGATATAAGGATAAATTCTCATCGTAGTTTCACCTGAATGCATCATTTTAGCTCTCACTTGGTTTCGCTCCTTGCCTTCCTAAAGCCTACCCAATCCCTCCTCCTTTTGTCTCTCACCTCTGCCAGGATGGATACAATATTATATAATGCCTTAGCACCTATTTCCTAGATTTATTCTCTCTGGCCAACAGTTGTTATCCTCGGTTCTCTTTTCTTTTTAATTTTATTTTTTCTGAGTTCAGCCTTGGCATCGGGTGGATGGAGTCAAGGGAGAGGGAAACATTAAAAGAGAGATAATAGAGAATATAGGTTAGTACTGGAGGGATTCAGAGTGTTTCTCTTCCCCCCTCCTTCCCTACTGGGATGTCTCCCCCTCCCTATGTTCCTTCCCCCACCAGCCCTGGCTTTGGTAGCTCCAAGTATTGTGGTCACTTATCAAGTTTTCAAATAAATGCTTCATGTGAATAGAGTTGTTTGATTGTTTGGATAGTACTGCATCATATTACTCTTTCTTCCTTGTGGTAGGTGGTGACGACCATCATCCACTCACTTGATGTAGTGCTGGCTACTTCTTCCTTCACCTTTATCATTCCTTTTCTGTGTCTGCTTTCCTCTTTTCTTATTTCTCCCATCCTTTCCGTCACTTTTTATTACAGTCAAGTTATCTAGTGGCAGTATGTTCTGGGACACTGTCGTGCATTAGAAATTCCGTGGTTTATAAATAACATAACTTACGGGAAAAATTACTTATGGTTCTGGCCTGTCAGCCAAGTTGCCACATATTACCCTACCTGCACCCAACTAGTCACCAGCGAACACTAGCACATAACTCAAGTAATTATTCAGTGCATGCCTTACTGGGAATATAGAATATTAAACATTAAATAAACAATATTAAAGGGTCTTGACTCCGACCGACGACAATGCGTAAGTGGAAGGGGTTGGGGGTGGGGGTTCCCAGGCTTGAGGCAAACTAGTGCCTTTCAGCATGAAGTGAGTGTGGTGGTGCAGGAATAAACAATGGACTGAACTGATGGAAGTAGTATGCGCACTTGCCACCAGGTAAGGGTTATGATTGGCTTGTCATTGCTTGTCATGCTTGCCTGTGAATGGCTGTGGTTTGCGGAACTGACGCGTGCCACGGAAATCTCACTGGAAGTGCATCACTTTGGCGCTGAAAGACCGCACCTTAAGCATATAACCACAGTTTATGCTACTTTTGGCTCTGAGCGGGACCATGCTGTGGATTAGAAAACCGTGAATTAGAAACACACATTTTATGCAGCTCGACTGTACTCTTCTTACACTTAAGGTGTCTCTGCACTGAGTGACAAACCTAGTGGTTTCCTGTAACTCAGGAAACCATTTACAACGCTAAGTGGTAACTATGTAGCCAAATAACAGGGTGATGAGCCTCGCAGGTGTCCCGCTTAATTGAATGGAGAGATGCAAATGCAGTGTCCAACCGGGAACCAAACCTATATTCTCTTGCCCATGTTTTGCTGAGGCAAGACATTGTCCACTGCAAAGGAACATCAGTTCACTGCACATGATGGCCCTGCAGGGGCAGTTGCTTGCCTGTGGTTGATGGGTCTGCTTTACCAGATAGACTGGGGTTACTGAACAACAACAACAATAACATCACACAGAAATAATGGTGTTGGGATCCTGTATCACCTGCTATACCTGTGAAGTGGGTATGTATACTGTATATTTATTTGAAATACTTTTCCTTCTTGGTAGATTGCTAACATGTTTATACATTGGTTATTATAAGGTCTCCATATGAGTGTCATCACTGGCATTACGCATTGTATAATCAAAGGCCACACAAGGAAAATAAGAGTACCATACTGAAAGAAGGTGAGTTTAACCTTTAGGATGGGAATAAGGTATTCCACATGTTCAGTCAGATTCTTGATTTTAGAGATGCTAAGGAAGCTGTACATTTTGCATATTTCACCCTCTGTCAAAGAGTACTAGTATTTAGCTGAAGAATAAAATTTTTTGGTCCTTCATTCTGTGCAGAGTACTATATGTCTCATGTTCTGCTTCAAGGAGGTAAAGTGGCCACCATCTAGATAGGTAGGTATCAGTGAAGATCTCTCGATGGAATTGATGTTCCTGATGTTCTTTACCAGATCTCCTGATACCAGTTTCTTCAAGACAGCACTTAAGGTATTCTGCTACACAGCATAATTTTCTCTAGTGTAATTCATAGGAATCCTTCACTTAAACTTCTTCCAAGTTCAAAGGGCATTTCAAGATATTGTAGGGTTTCTTGGGGTTGGGGATCTTTGACCTTATTTGACAACAGTACTTTCCCAGAAGTGGTATTTACCTCTTATGTGATCTGTGGAGATGGTGGTTTGGAAGGGGCTGAGTCCTTTACTGACTCCATGACCTTCATTATTGTGAGAAGAACATTGTTGGTTGTTTCCTTAAACCTGGTTTCTGTTTTATGATCTCACAGATCAAAGTCAATATCTTTGCTCTCTGTGGAGGATAGGTAGTGGAAACATTAGAGGTCCTTCTGCTCTGAATGTTGTAATCTGCTTCAGGGAGCTTTCATATGATTCACTGTTGGATTTTGAAGTCAATCTTTCATGGGTGTGAGAGCTGCCAGGTGCATCCTATTGAGTGAGTGTTGACAGGCTGGAGTGGAGTCCCCTTGGTCAGTCCTGTCCTCATGTTTAAAAGTCTCACTTTCATGCCGCTCTCTCCCCTTGCAACAACGTAGGATTTTTTTCTTCCAGGATGGTTTGAAGTTAAGTGCAACTTCCAGAGTGGCCTTCTTTTGTGATGAAAGAACTTTGTCATGAGACAGTGGGAATTTTTCTTCCAAAATATAACACAATTCATTTTCTTCACTTCTTTTCTCCTTGCTCTTAGATTTTGGGCTGTTGGGAATCCTTCAAGGCATTCTTCAGTAGCTTCAAGAGTTATAGGGCCCACGGATCACAGAATCTGCAATCTTCATACTGTATATGAAGAGCATACTGTTGGCTTGGGAGTAAGTCACATGCATGGTGCAACAAGTACTGTACAGGTCTGCAGTGTCCACACAGGTTTTTGCATGGACTGGAACAGATACATTCAAGTTGATCCTGAATTGTCCCCTCTCCAATGTTCTCTTGTGGGATCCCATGGGTGCATCTTCCCCATCATCCCTTGGGAGGGGAGGGGAGGGCCATTGTGCTATTGGTGGAAGCAGAACTTTGTTTTTATGCTGCCTGCCAGGTCGAGGTGTGGCAGAATTAGTAAGGGTCACTGAATATTGTTGTGCAGCTATGGTTACAGGAGAAATCTATCTCCCTAGTTCACCCACCTTCAAGCTAGGCTCCTGGGGATGACACCCCCATCATGACCATGGTGTGGCAGTCACCCCTACCACAGCTACCAGAGGCTGTACTGGGAAAGGATGGCATAAACTGGCATTTCTGTACACCAGATCTCCATGGATGGTGTGCAAGATGAAGGTAGCACTAGAAACCTTTATAGCAAAATGAATTGGACAGAAGCTGCCTAGTATGAACCAGCTGGCTTTCTGCTGTGTGTTTGTGATAATGAGTGGCACTACTAAGGATGTTCCAAAGTACTCAGTATTGGGGGTGGTCCATGACTTTTTGAAAAACTCTGTAGATACACATATTTGACCAAGTAGAATCCATATTTTGACCATCAGGGATGCAGCCAGGATTTTTGTTATAGGCGACCTGAATTTTGGTTGGCATTATTCTTGATATACAGCTGCTTTGAAAATATTTTAGGTATGACTCGATGGAGTGCTGCTCTCGGATGTCTGCCCTTTCCTCTCCTCCCTTCCTCCTCTGTGTCTCTTTACTTCATTCTTTCCTAATCCTTCTGCCTGTGGGTGACTTTACACTCCCTCTTGTGTCTTTCGTTCCTTCATTCTTTCCTCTTCTGCTGCCTATGGGTGACCCTACACTGAGTGACAAGCCAAATGGTTTTCTGTACACCAGGAAACCATTTACTATGCTGGGTGGTAACCATATAACCAAATTATGGCACCTGGTGGTTTAGTGGGTAATTGCGGCACTCCAATCGGACTGAGCCGGTGAAGGTTTAAATCCAAGGGATGGTTGGGTTATTGCTCATGTAATGCCACTCAGGGATGAGTGAAGCTGGTCACTCTTATCTTAAATGTCAGGACCAACATGCCTAGCCCCGGGCTCCTACGCTCTTCATGGGGCAAAGTAGGATTGGATGATGGATGGATGGATATCTAGATCAATAAAATGTACATCTGGTGGTGTTGAACAACCACAGTCTGTCTGCTGAGCAGATCCATCAACTGCAGGCATGCAACTGCCCCTGCAGGGCTGACCTGTGCAGTGAACCAATGTTCCCATGCAGTTGACAGCACCTCACTATAGCAAGGCACAGGTAAAAGTGTGGCAGTTAGGTTCCTGGATGGGTGCCATATTTGTGTTTCTCCACCCAGTTAACAGGGAAACCATAGTTGGCTCCACTCCGCCCCAATTTTTGGATATAAGGTTACTACCCAGCACTTTCCTGGGGTACAGGAAACCATTAGGCTTGTCATTTAGTGTAAAGCAAAGGATCTCAAACTGGTGGCCCGCGGGCCACATGTGGCCCGCGATGACTTAAGAAAAAAATTAGAAATAAACGGAAAATACCATCAAATTTGTCATATGATCAAGTGAGCAAATATTACGGCACTGTTACGAAATATTTATTGATAATTTGATTGGTAAAATTTCCATTTGAATAATCGATTGGTGAACAAATGTCACGAATCAGTAACTTTAAGCAGAAGCCAATGCCACTGCAAGGGTTAGAAGGCGTACCAAACTTCTCCGAACGTTTGAATAGGCCGCGGCTTTGCCATATCATCTAATATGCCGCTGATTTTCAATCAGTAAGTTTCCAATTTTATATTGCAAATTTAAAATTTGCATGCACTTTAAAGTAATAATGGATAGCACAGTGTGCAAATATAGTTCACTAATCTTATTGAAATCTGGAAACTATTTATTATTTTGATAAATTCGGACGAAGTGCAAAACATGAACACACTGGTCTAGGCCTCCAGGAACACAATAACATGTTAAGTTGATGCTTCCTTAACTGGTATTATCCTACCGTTTCTACATTTATTTGAGGTCAGTGGTTATTGTAGCTTATAGTGAATGGGAACAAAAGTTGTTAGAGAGAGTAGTAACCATTTGAAATCGATAATAAGGGGTGTTGATCTATCTATTGTCAGACTTCACAATCCCGTAAGGGGTGGCCATTTGACTTTTGAGTTATTTGTTTTATGGGGAGGGGCACTAATCCTCCACCAACCCACTTGTTGATACGTAGGGAGCACGTATGGTTTGGTTATATGGTTGCCATCCAGCGCAGTAAATGGTTTCTTGGCTTACAGGAAACCATTTGGCTTGTCACTCAATGTAAAGCCACCTGTAAAGGAAAGAAAAGCAATAAGAAGTGACAGGAAAGATGGGAGAAATATGGAGAGATTAGGGCAATCTCACAAAATTGCATGTAATAACTACTTTTCATTTCAAAACCTTAGCTATCTTAACCTAAACTAACCCAGCCTAGCCTAACGTAAATTATACTTATCAAACCTATTATTTTTAGAGTAACTTACGTTCATTTTGTTTTCTTGAAATTTATTATTTCCTATTTTAATGCGAGACCAATCAAACATCTACAGCATAACGGTCCTAACCTAACCTAGCATGCTCTGTACTGTACAATGTAACAACCTAATCAACTCTAACAACCTTGCCTAACCGAACCAGATCTTACCTAACCAAAGCATATCATACGTAGCCTACGTTGATTTTGATTAAGGTTAGGTAGATTTTGCCCCCAGACGACCAATAGAACTGAAGTGTGGCCCTTGGTAAGGATCGAGTTTGACACCACTGGTGTAGAGCTACCTGAAATAGTAATCATTATTAGCTGAATGGATAAATAAAAATATAAATTCAATAAATAACTGAGTAATGCCTTCTTATTCAACATATTCTTCAGAAATGGGTTTGGGGGGCTTAAGGCCCTCAGCCCCCATTCCTTGGCTGTGTCCATGTGACCAACTCTTGATGTTAGTGTAAAAAATAATTTTAAATTGGTCATCACTAAAACTGTACTGACTAAACAAATGTCAAGCAGTAACAAGGTCAGGATAATTTGGTCATTGCTTAAGATTACCAAGCTAGTATATCTGGAAAAAAAAAAAAAAAGTGAATTGGTGGGTATATCAATGAAGATTTGTCCTCTATCACCTAATCAATAAGAAGCTAGATATTGCAGAGACTGGATAGTGAGGATGGACACTGCAAGAGCTGAATAAACTAGTCTACAGGGAAGTGTGTGTGTGTATAGTCAGGGGAGATCATGTTTGAGGACGTGACTGTGTGCGTCTGTGCACATGTATGTATGTTAGAGCGACCCGCCCACATTCTGCAATTATCCTGTTACCTCTCTCTCTCTCTCTCTCTCTCTCTCTCAGTACGATGATTGTTTTTTCTTTAATACATGTACCGCCAGACGTGTTTATTCATTCAGAGAGTGACCCCATGGTGAATTAAGGTTAATAAAGCAGAGATTATGTTGAATGTCGTAAGAGCAACGAAAGTTTAATTAACTGACCTCAATCGTTGACGTGCGTGACGTTGCTGAACTTCCACAGTAAATACCCATTGTGGTTCTCTCTCTCTCTCTCTCTCTCGTAGAAAAATATTTTGCCCTCTACTGTCACCCCGCCGGATATTGACCACTCCTTATCAGTCGATTAGCGCGGATCGTTACGTAGCCACTGTGATTCAGTACATTACGTAACGGTATTAGACCAGCATCATGAAACCAGATGATGAAGATTGATTATATAAAAAAGCAACGTAAGATAGTGTACTCTGGAATTTTAAATAATGGACGAGGTCACATAATCTAAAAATGCTTCAGCTATAGGACAATTTTAAGCAATGAGCGGACTTAGGGTTTTATTGTAGCTGCTGCCAGACGATTTTTTGCAAGTAGATTTTATAATGGCTGCCGCAAGACTATAAAAAAAAAATACAAAAATATTTATGCGGAAGAAGGACTATCATGGAATCTCTCTCTCTCTCTCTCTCTCTCTCTCTCGTGTGTGTGAGGAGATATGTCACTTTCATTCTTGTCCTTTCTTTTCTCATTCTTCCTCCTCCTTGTCGTTTCTTCTCCCTTTCCTCTTCCCCCTTCTTCGTTTTCTCTTCCTCCCTCTTTTTTAATTTTCCTTCTCCGTGTATCATCCTTCTCCTCGCCTTCCATTTTTCCTTTCCTTTTGAGCCCTTTTTTTACTCTTCGCTTTGTCTCTCCCTTCTCTCGTCCTCCATACCTAATCCTTCCTTCTTCCTCCTGTTTTGTCTCTCCCTGACTTATCATCATCGTTCCCCCCCCCATACCCACCTGTTTCATTTCTTTTCCTCCCTCTCTCCCAACCTCCCCCCCCACCCATCTTTCTTCCACATCTTTCGTCTTTCTTCATTCATTCTCATCCTCTTGCTCCTTGGCTTCTTTTACTTCTCATCTAACCCTCTACGTAACCACTCGCCACATCTAACCTGCTTCTCTCTCAGTTGACACCCTTATCTCTCCACCTACCACCCCTTATCTAATCTTATGTACTTCCTCCACACTCCATATCAGGTGCTATGCCCTAGAACAGTAAACGAACTTTTGGCATACGGACGTGCTGTTGCCATGCCATAACACCCAGCTATGATAAGACCCAAATGGAAGATCTTGGCCTTGGCATGTCTCACCACGCTCATGATCATGGTGGGAAGGGTTGGGATTCGTGAGCATATTTACAATCGATTTCCTGCCGTAACCATGCTTTATTTATCTGTTTATTTCAGTATGAAAAAAGGAAAGGCGAGTGCAGAGTCTTTCCGTGTCATCTGTTCCTCCTACCAAAACAAAAAATCATAGTTATGAGTGAACTATCAACATGATGCTATATTTTCTGCTGGAGGAATAAGTACAAGAGGATGTTAATGGCACCGCAGTACGGGGTGATGTAGCAGTTTACTTTTTATTATTATTATTATTATTATTTCACGGTAGATTATAATTTATACTACTCACGTCACACAGCTCACTTGTTACTCTTGTGTTTCTCGTCCTCTCTCCAGTTCACTCTGACTCACATTACTGTGTTTCTCGTTCTTCTCTCCTGCTGTTTCTCGTTCTTCCTCCATGCAGTTCACTCTTTCTTTACTCTGCTTTTTACTCTTTGCTTGTCCTTTTGCTTGTTTCACATTTCTTTCGCATCTCTTGCTAGTTCGTGTCTTGCCTCTGCCAACCTCCCTCTTCATCTTTGTTCTTCTCTTTCTGTGGTTCTGCCTCTAATCTCTATTCTCCTCACTACCCGCTTTTTCCTACTGTATCTTTCTACTGACCTACTTCCTGTTGTCTTCTCAGCTCCGGTTTTATTTCTTCCTTCTCTGTCTCCGTCTTTTTCCCCTCCCTTTCTCCTACCCTGTTCTCTACTTCCTCTTCCCTTCTACCACTCTTTTTATCCCTACTCTTTCCCTCCTGCTTCATTCTTTCTTCTTAATTTCACCCCATTCCTACTTCAGTATCTCCTAGATCTCCTATTCTCTTCTTTTTATTCCTTATCACTTCTCCGTCTTTCCTTCCTACCACTTCTCTTCCCTGCTTTCCCCACCTTCCTCTTCACTCTTTTCCCTTCTTTACTCCATTTTTCTCTCCATTCTTCTTCCCGTCCTCTTTCTCTCCCAGCCTCATACCTGCTACTTCTCTCATCCGTTCATCTCCTCTGTCGCTCCCTCCTCTCTCCCTCTCCCTTCTCCCACTCTCACACAGCTGCTACAACCACCACTTAACCACCTCCCACACACATCGGCACAGCTGCGTTCGCCATAACATCTCAGAACACGCAGCATAACCAGGTTACATGGTCGACACACCAAACGTAGCCTAATTTAAGCATATAAAAACCAACACACACACACACACACACACACACACACACACACACACACACACACACACACACATTTTCATAGTTAACAGTTTAATTTACCAGTACGTAGCTTCTAGTTAAACTTATACTTTTTTTTTTTTAATTTGAGTTTGTTGGTATCGTAATATCACTGTTGTCAGTTTTCTTTATAATAATTAGGTAGAATAAATCGAGGACTGTGTAGTGTTTAGGCAGCTTTTGGTTATGAGGGCAGTGGAATGTCCCATGAATGCAGAAACAGGAAAGGATGATGACGAAAGGTATGACGTCATTCAGTAAGCATTTGACTTTGTTTTTCGTCTTTTACCAAAGTTTTTCATCATTTTCTCTCGTGTCCAGAACTTTTCTAGTTTGTTGCCAAGTGAGTATAGGCTTATTAATGCCTATAACCGGTACTGAAGGAAGAATGCTTGAGAGAGAGAGAGAGAGAGAGAGAGAAAGGGAGAAAATGAAAATTAGCAGGAAAGACATCTGATTATCGCCATTATTTATTTATTTTTTTTACAATATCTGAACACATGAAGGAAAAGGAAGGGATTTAAAAAAATAATCCAGGTTGTGTTGCTATAGCCAGGGCGCCAGAGAAGGATATTGTTATTCCGGCCACAACGACGTTACCAAATGTAGTCAAGGCAGTAGCTATAATGTGTCTCCCCAAGCAACCATCGGAAATTTAATAACCTGGATCAAACCTGCTTTCCCCCCCCCCCGTCCTCTCTCTCTCTCTCTCTCTCTCTCTCTCTCTCTCTCTCTCTCTCTCGTGCAGTCCATCTTGCCTCCCGCCTTTCTTTTTTCTCCTGTCTCCTCCATTCTCGTGTTTCACCCTCTGTTTACTTTCTTCATTCTAAGATACCTTTCCTGCTTTCTTTTCTCTTTCCCTTTATGAAAAAAAAAGTAATATTTCTTAAATTCATTGCCTCAATACATTATTTCATCTTCAGATTTAATTAATTCTTTTATCATTTTCCGCTACCTCCATGCTCCTTTCTCGTTTTCCATTCGTTTTCTGTCTCTCCCTTCATCTCTTTTCCTCCCTTTCACCCCATATTCGTCGATCCTTTTTCCACTTTCATTTTCTTTCACTGCCTCACATTCTAACTTAAGTCTCTCTCTCTCTCTCTCTCTCTCTCTCTCTCTCTCTCTCTCTCTCTCTCTCTCTCTCTCCACCTTGCCATTCCGGCTTCCCATCCTTCTTTCTCCCTCTCTCTTTTCTCCCGTTCCCCACCGTCTCCTTCACATCCCTGCTCGCAGCCTCCCACCCCTCCCCTCCACCCTTGCCTTGGCCCACCCACCTCCGCTACCTCCAACCGTCCTTTCCAACTCCCTGATGTCATGGTTATCCTCACAGCTAAATATAAGCGTGACAGAGGACATTTCCAGAGGTGTGTCGTGTACCAGAGAACCTGCTGACACACCTTCATCCTGTTGCTCATATTCCTTTGACATTTATGGAAATAGGCCGAGATTTATGTCGAATTTGGAGATGTGTATATTGTGAGCATGAGAGGCACAATATATGTAGTGGAATACGATTTTGTTAGATTTATTGGCTTGAGGTTTATTTTGGGCCGTATACAAACATTTATTACACTTATGGCCTTGTCTTGTGTGTGCAGTCGTCATGGTTGTGATTTTTCATGGTGCGTAGACTTGTCCTTGGCCGCTAACATCTATTTCCTGTGTAACAGGAAGCTGTAGTTATAGTAATGTAAATCCCTGGATGTTAGACCGGCACATAGGCTGGGTAGTGCCATGGTAACCGTTAGAGATAAGAAAGGGCGGCATTTCACTGCTGATGCCATACGCGGGATGCGGCTGAAGGATGTATATTTTTCTCCATCTCTTCTCAGGGATAAGATTTTTACTCTGCCTCTCCATAATATTAGTGTTTGAGTCAGCATGAGCACGACAACTCTATGTAATGTGTGTATAACAAGTAGGTTGAGAGTAGTTAAATGAAATATCTGTAATCAAATGATGCTTTTAGTTGCGCTACGAACAGGTCGAGTGGCAATCACTTCTTGTAACAAGACTACAGTACAAGCAATGGATACAACTTAGCAAGTATCGAAGCTCATCTTCTCCAGCAGGAATGCAAGAAAAAGCAGTAAAAACGTAAAAACTGGTAACATTAAGAGAAGCATCCAGAACCTGCGCAGACTGTGATCATTGGGCATTTAATTTTTAATGAAAGAGGTGCGTGGTGACATTTAGCTCCACCGGCACATCCAGTACAATAAAACACAAGATTTTGAGAGTTAACAGACTATTTAAAAGACGAACACGAAGGGTATCTGAGTGAAAATCTGGTAAAGGTGGGGCGATTTTAAATGGTGTGCGCAGACCACGTGATGCGAGGTTATATATAAAGGGGGACCCGGCGCGCATCCTTAGCACTATTGCGGGAACCACCGAAGCAGCTCCTGTGACAGTCTCTCCCTTCCCAAGGACCCCTTAATCTACTCCAAAATGGTAAGATAGTTTGATAGTTTCATGTTATGTATGTTTGTGTTTTTGTATAATAATTTTGGTGACTTAGAAAGTAAGGCGCGAGTAAAGATGTTGTAATATGTCCAGCGCGCGGTTACATTTTTCATGTTTAATGTATGCAACAGGTCGATCAGTCAGATCATACGTTGGTCGATATCATGAATTTTGTATTTCACTTTACTGCATTATTGGTGTTTGAGAAATCTCCTGGAATGTCTGGTGAAAGTTGTGAAATTAGTGCCTTTGAGTCATTTCCTGCCCCCCAGACGTGGCCTCTCACTCATGCGGCTTCCTCCCCCCCACCCCCGGTTACCGACTCACCACTCTCTCCACACCCACCACTCAAGTCCGCGTCTACATCACCTAATTTTCATCATTATTTGTTAACTCCGGTTTTCATTATCCATTTTCAGCACTGGTCCCCTTCTTGCCCTCCGTTTCATCAGTTTAAATTTCCATCACATTTCGTACCACATTTTTACCTACAGTTTACTCACCGTACTTGTTAATAATGTCTTCGTAAAACCATTTCGGTAATTCTAACGTCCTTCACGCCGCCGTCCACGTACTTTCTCTTTTCGTACTTTTCCTGCGTGTCATGGCCTCCTCCAACCATGACTTCCCCTCCCCACCCCCGCATCACCCCCTCACCCCCATGATCATCCGGCAACCGCTTAACATGTAGTGCCTGCAGCTTCTCCATGTTCATTTGTATATTGCAATGTTTAGAATGTAGTTGAAGCCCATGTACTCCCAGTAATCTGCTCGATGACTCCAGTAAAAGATTCAGTGTAACGTTATGTTCGACGTACTGTAAGGTAGGGAAGTTGCTGAAAGGAGGATGCATCTATTTCCTGTATTTTTGGTTATCTTTACTTATTTATTAACTCAGTAAATGGGTTTGAAACTACCTGGTGTCATAATCCCATAAAACTGACCTCCATCTGGCTAAGTATTAGCTGATGAGTGACTGTAGTTGAACTGCAGTAAATCCATGTTATAATCTTTCAAGTTGTTCAGAATGAACAGTGAAATAATCAGCTGAGGCTCAGGATGGAGAGGACAGTTGGATGTGGTGGTGGGACTGAGAAGGGAACAGTTGAATCAAGTTGGATAGAGGGAGCAGCCAGCCCAGGGATGGTGGGATGGAGAAGGTGAGGTCAGCCAAGGGATGGTGGGACAAGAGGGGGGGCAGTCAGCCCAGGGATGGTGGGACAAGAGGGGGGGCAGTCAGCCCAGGGATGGTGGGACAAGAGAGGGGGGAGTCAACCCAGGGATGGTGGGACAAGAGAGGGGGCAGTCAGCCCAGGGATGGTGGGACAAGAGAGGGCAGTCAGGCCAGAGAGGGCATTGGGACAGAAGGGCACTTGGTGACAGGATGGAGGGAACATTGGGCTGAGGGATTGAGAGTGGTATTGTTTAGAAAGGGAAGGAACAACATGGGTGGATGGGGTAGATATGCTTTGGGGAGGGGAGAGAGATAGTAGTAGTATTAGTCTACCATGGGAAGGATGTTGGGGAAGGGAAAGACAGTGGATGAATGGGCAGGAGGGAGGGATTTGGCTGAGGGAGGTAAGTAGGGAGGGAGGGGGTATTTGACAGGGTAAAAGAAGGAATAGGGGTGGTGGTCATTGGCAGTAGTGTGTTTTGTGATAATGGAGAATTCTTACATGGAGCACACTTTTTGTCTGCAAAGAGTTGAATTTTTTGGGCATTTTCTTCCTCAGCGTGAGTGCATCTCAATCCATGTTGGCCAGGCCGGTGTGCAGATGGGCAATGCCTGCTGGGAGTTGTACTGCTTGGAGCATGGCATCCAGCCTGATGGTCAGATGCCCTCTGACAAGACCATTGGTGTGGGTGATGACTCCTTCAACACCTTCTTTAGCGAGACTGGGTCTGGCAAACATGTACCCAGGGCAGTCTTTGTTGACCTAGAGCCCTCTGTTGTCGGTAAGGATCTCGTGATGTTACTACAGTATTAATGGGTTTTGGCTACAGTAGTTTTTAGTTTGCCATATTGTTTGTATAATTGTGCCATAAACCAAGTACCGTAAATGTATTGAAGCTATGTAGCTGAATTAGAATTTTTTGGTAGGCAGGTTTCAGAAAGATTGAGTACTGCATAACATAGGGCATTGATTATCTAAGTGTAACATTTTAAGCAGCCGTGGGTCAGTGAGTAAGAACTCTACACTCTGGCCGGGGGGTCGGAGGTTCGAGTCCACCCAAGGGTCGTTAATAGACATCAGGAAGGGCATAAAGTGGTATATGCTCCAAACCAAGTTCTCTACCTAGGGGCAATGCCTTATCCCTTATTGAAAAAGGGGGACATGGCATAAAACTCAATGGGGGGGGACAAAAGGGAAGGTGGTGTATACTGTTTATAGCAGAAATGGTGGGTGTGGAAAAGTGACCTCAAAAAAATGCAGAGCATTGTAATTCAGCAGTCACCAATTGATGTTGATTAAATGCTTAACAAGGGCAGGCACCACATTTTGCATTTTGTCTGCAAGTCAGGAATTGGTCAGTTTAGGAATGCTCATTATTGTTTTTTTGAGTGAACTGAAAATTGTAATTGCTCGCAGATGAGGTGCGAACTGGAGTGTACAGGCAGTTATTCCACCCTGAGCAGCTGATCACTGGAAAAGAGGATGCAGCCAACAATTATGCTAGGGGTCACTACACCATTGGCAAGGAGATTGTGGATGTGGTGCTAGACAGAATCCGCAAGTTGGCTGACCAGTGCACAGGACTACAGGTAATAGTTTGAATATTAGTTTCCGCCATAGGTCACTGTCCTCTCGATTGTTGAATAGATGTCTTGATTATGGTTAAGATTGTCTGCAAAGGAGCCCCACCTCTTTACAGTTGACTTGATACATTGTGCTGCAGTTAGAATCACAGGAAGGTGTACAACTTTTAACATGAATGGCTTAAGTATACCAAAGGGGGTAGTGAGTCACTAAGATGCAGGCCATAACATTCCTACAAAACATTTTATGCCATATTTGTTTCTTGTAGTTACTGAGGACAGTTGGCTAATCTTGACTTAATTTAGGACTTGGAAATAGAGATTAGTTTTCAGAATTTAAAATGCAGTTGTCAGATTTTCTCTCTCTCTCTCTCTCTCTCTCTCTCTCTCTCTCTCTCCAAACTTCAAGATTGAAATGCCTTAATGGTTAGTTGTCAGGTTAGAATGGTCTTCATTGTGTTCATTAGATGTAAAGCAGGTTAGTTGTTTGTATTTCCAGACATGTATGTGTGGCTTCCTGTATTTCCAGTTTCAAATTTGAAATTAATTGCTTTATGCCCTTAATCTTTGCCCACTCATTTCCATAATCAGGTATGATAGACCAGTTTAGAATCCAGAGATTGTGTGGTAGCATGTGGTCCTATAGACGTTGCTCAGTTCGTCTGCCATTTACGGTATTCCCACATGACTTCATTAAGGGTATTGTCTTTGGAAAGTGAGCAAGAGAATTATGAAATTAGGCTAGTTAATTGGTTGATCTTTGAAAGTGCTGACATTCCTTTCGTGTGGCAACTGGTGTGTCAACTTTCCAACCACCGCACCCAACCAGATACTAAGTAATGTATTAACGTTCTCAGACAAATGTTATTTTAACACATTGACTGCGGCTGTATCATATATGATTTCCTGCTTTCAAAAATACTGCTGTCAGAAATGGCATGAAATAAATCAGCTAGCAATTCATGGCACCCTATAGAATATTGCCCTACATAGATTATGCATTTTTACGAGGTGCAGAGCTCAGCTCGGTTACCTACAACATGCCGAAGGTAGAGGTATGAAATAGTCTCCATGCCGCCGCTAGCAGTAGCCCAAGCAAATATTGGATAAAATCTCTGGATAAGTGTAGTAATGACAGTGATTTGTTGTTAGATGATGACAGTGATGGTTCAGATGCTGTTTTACACTTAATCTGATCGCGCAAGATTGACACTGACGACACAGTGCAACCATAACACATCGTTCGCCTGGCACCACCGCACAGGGAATATTTATTACTTCACGGCCCTGTATCAGAGGTTATTTTTTGGTTTGCTATATTGTTATATACCATTGAACTTGGGATTTTTTTCTTTTTTTGACAATATTATTTTTTTCTAAATATTTGAAAATTGCCGCACGGGATGTACATGTAAACAAACGCGACGCAGTGAATGGGTTATTAAGCACACTGACGGACTTCAGTCAATGCTTTAAATGTAGCATGGATTTCTGTTAAGTACATGAAAGAAGTGGTACACTAGTCATTAAGGGTTGAAACCCTTCTACCTTGTATAGCCAGTTTACTGACTACAAATAATAAAGGTGGGGACGCTTAACATCCTCTCGCTGGATGTAGTGCTGCTTAGGGTGTCTGCGCTTTCCTTCCTTCCTTCCTTTTGTCGTTCCATCCTTCATTCTTTCGTCTTCCTCCTGCATACGGGTGACTTTACGTTCCCTTTTGTTTCTTTCGTTCACTCTTTTCCTTCTGTCTGTGGGTGACTACACTGAGTGAGAAGCCACATGGTTTCCTGTACACTAGGAAACAGCTTGCTATGCTGGGTGGTAACCATATAACCAAATTATGGCACCTGGTGGTTTAATGGGTAATTAAGGCGCTCCAGTTGGACTGAGCTTTCGTAGGCTTATATCTAAGAGGTGATAGGGGTTTGTTGTTTATGTAATGCCACTCAGGGATGAGTGAGGCTGGTCACTCGCTCTTAAGTGTCAGGACCAATTTGCCTAGCCTGGGGCTCCTATGCTTCTCATGGGGCTGCATAGGATTGGATGGTTTTATTTACAGTTGTCCCAAATTTGTATTTAAAAAAAGAAAGAAAAGTATTCTCACCGATTCTCATTTTTATTAAGATAGGTAACGAGTTGTTGTACTTTCAGGGGTTCCTTATCTTCCACTCATTTGGTGGAGGTACTGGCTCAGGCTTCACCTCCCTGCTCATGGAACGCTTGTCCGTCGACTATGGAAAGAAGAGCAAGCTGGAATTTGCCATCTACCCTGCACCACAGGTTAGTTGACCATTCTTTACTTCATTTTACCTTTCAGTGTAATTGTGATTTTGAATTATTCTCAGCCTTCACCCCAAGGATGTGCAGTACAGCATGCCCTCATTTTACAATGATGTACCGGTATTTGAAAAAATAATCCATTGCATCTGATTATATACTGTACTAGTTATAACATTGGTTAAATGGTTATGCTTTTGTCCAAGGGCCACCCTCCCAGTGAAATCGAAATAAGTTTTGGTCCAATTGACCTCAGATAGTAGTTATTGAACCTAATTGCACTTTACTGCTTACTTATCACCAGAATTAAATAAAAATTAGTTGCCGGCACATCTAAGTTGGTAGTAATTTCGCTTTACTACATTTTCACTAATTTCTTGAACTCCCACACTACACTGTTGTTCAGTCACCGACCAACACACCCAGTGTAAACAGTTAAGAGGTCATCTTGTAACAAACAAATAGCAGTAAGCATACATGTCAGCAATTGCATAAGCAAAAGCAGTGATTGTACATAGACCGGTGAGGCGTCGTACAAGATAATACTGATCGTTTAAGTGAAAATGCTATCTCATACTAGTTCATCATATAATGAGGGTCTGCTGTACTTATTTAATGCCTAATGCCATTACATTTGTTTGTTTGTATAGATTTTTTCAGGTTAGAGTTTTCTTTCATCACCTTTACTATTAAAGGTTTGAGTTGATTGAGCTGATAGATGGAAAAATAGCAGTATATAAAATGTCTTTGGATTGAAGATGTTCAAGTTAGTCATTGATATTAGTTTTTTTATTTGATGCTCCAATGTGTTTGCATGCATCAGCTAGTGGTGGCTCTCTATGCTGCTTATTCTATGGAAGCCTCCCTGTTGTCCTATATCCCAGAGGTCACACACTATGACCTTGTTGCAGGTCTTTTTTGATCTGCCTTGTGCAGCCCTACCTCCAGCGTTAACACGTCTCGCTTATGCACCCAATTGTCAACCCCCATCCTCACCACATGCCCAAACCATCTCGTTCTACCTCTTTTCATCACAGCACCAGTACACTCCAGTCCCATCCTGCTTCGTGTCTCTTCCATCCTAAACCTAGCCCCTCCAGGTCTCGCAAGAGGACGCACTGCACATCGACCTAATCGTGTCATTTCTGTATGTTTGAGTCTGAATAACCCCTTCCTTTTACTGCCTAGGTCATGCTACCTTACAGCATTACACTCCCAACACATGCTGCATACAAAGATCCTCTTGCAGGTAGGCAGAGCTCTCTGTGCTAGAAGCAACAGCTCCCTGAATTTCATCCAACCACTCCTCAGTTTAGCCACAAAGCTAGCCCCAGTCCCACCTCCAGCACATACACCTCCCAAGTAATGAAAATCTTCAACATGATCAAGAGACTTGCCAGCAAGATCAATCCTTTCATGCCAAACAATCTCCACAAGCTCTCCCAGGCACACTGCACACATGAAATCAACACTATCTTGCAGTCTACCTCTAATACCACTACACCCTTATGCACCTACTTATCATGAACACTGCACAAGATGGAATTGCTTCCCATGCCCTTGTTGCATTGTTTAATGATCTGCAAATATTGTATTCCTATTCCAGGTTGCCACAGCTGTTGTTGAACCCTACAACTCTATCCTCACAACCCACACAACTCTGGAACACTCTGACTGTGCCTTCATGGTTGACAATGAAGCCATCTATGATATCTGCCGAAGGAACCTTGACATTGAACGCCCCTCATACACCAACCTGAACCGTCTCATTGGCCAGATAGTTTCTTCAATTACTGCTTCTCTTAGGTTTGATGGAGCCCTCAATGTTGACCTGACAGAGTTCCAGACCAACTTGGTGCCATATCCTCGCATTCACTTCCCTCTTGTCACATATGCACCAGTTATATCTGCAGAGAAGGCCTACCACGAGCAGTTGTCTGTGGCGGAAATCACAAATGCCTGCTTTGAGCCAGCCAACCAAATGGTGAAGTGTGACCCCAGACACGGGAAGTACATGGCTTGTTGCCTTTTGTACCGGGGTGATGTTGTGCCTAAGGATGTCAATGCAGCCATTGCCTCAATCAAGACAAAGCGCACCATCCAGTTTGTAGATTGGTGCCCTACTGGGTTTAAGGTTGGTATCAACTACCAGCCACCTACAGTAGTACCTGGTGCTGACCTGGCTAAGGTATCTCGTGCTGTGTGCATGCTGTCAAACACCACTGCTATTGCTGAAGCCTGGGCTCGCCTTGACCACAAGTTCGATCTGATGTATGCCAAGCGAGCCTTTGTCCACTGGTATGTGGGTGAGGGTATGGAAGAGGGAGAGTTCACGGAGGCTCGTGAGGATCTGGCAGCCCTTGAGAAGGACTATGAAGAAGTGGGCATGGATTCTGCTGAGGGAGAGGACATTGAAGGTGATGAGTACTAAATCCTCGTCATAGCCTGCTGCAGATTTGAAAGTGGAAAAGCATTCCAATTTTTAAAAATATTTTGATTAATGGGAACAAATAAATTATTATTTTGATTAAAGTGCAGGTTTGACTGAAATAGTTTCATTTACTTTTAAGAATTTAGTTGAAAGTATGAAAGTAGTTTATTGGCAGGACAACTTAATTTTGCTATCATCCATGCACTTGGCTTAGTGCTCACTACTTCTTCCTTCATCTTTATAATTCTTTTTCTGAATCAGCCCTTTTCTCTTCCTGTTTCTTCCATCTTTCCTGTCACTTTTTCATACTTTTGCCTTTTTAAGTGGCTTTACATTAAGCCAAATGGTTTCCTTTAAGCCAGGTCTTAATATATGTATCCGTTGTTGCCATCCATAGAGTTCTTTGCCCATTGATGGCCACAGTTGTGGGTAATAACTATTGATTGTCCTTGGAGAAACAAATTGCACTTACGACAGGCATTATGAAATGAAAGCATTTGGATATATTTGTGTTAGTGGTTAAGAAATAGGCTTTAGCTAACAGGATGGTAATTTAACAGCTATAGTACTAGTGTTGAAGGAAATTCAGGGCTGGGTATTTTAGTCTGTCTAGTATGTAACATGAGCTTTGGGTAGTTGCTTAGTACTATAGTTTTAATGCAGGTATTTTCGCGTTGTTACAGATGGAAAATGTATGACTAATTGGATAGGGATGAGGATACATGGATGGAAGGACAACCAGAGTGCTGTAGTCTTGATAGAGAAGTGTGTGTAGCAATTGTTAGGTGATAATGGGTGGAGTTGGGACTTGGGGGGGGGGGGGGTTGGATGTTGTGAAAGTGACCCATTTATTTAATTTTTCACTGTAGTCTGAGATAATTGAATCAGTGGAGTTAGTGATCAAAAATGGAATACTGAAAATTTGATGTGTTGTTTGGATATAATGGAGATGTTTTTAATCTCTTAGAGCTTTATGATTGTCTAGTGGCAAAGTTTGAAAGTTACTCTATTGTAAGAACATAAGAACATAAGAAGAGAGGACAACTGCAGCAGGCCGGTTGGCCCATGCTAGGCAGCTCCCAGAAGAGCAACTGAACCACCAGAATGAGACAAGGACAGCAAAGAAGAAGGCTCTCCCCCGCCCTCCAAACCCTCCAGCCGAAGCCGGCAGGAAAAAGTCAGAAAGAACACCACGCCGTATAGAAAAACTGGCGTGGACATTTTACAGGAAAGTGTGAAAGGAGAATAGAGACTATCATAGTGTAACCTGAAAAGAAAATTTTTTTGAATTAGTATTGGTTATAAGGTTTTCTTTATTCTATATCCACCCCTTATTTGTCATATGCTTATCTAGCCTATGCTTGAAACTCTCAATGGAAGAGGCAGCAACTACTTTACTAGGTAGCTTATTCCATTCGTCTACTACTCTATTACCAAACCAATTTCTACCGATTTCCTTTCTGAAACGGAATTTTTCTAGTTTGAAACCATTATTTCTAGTTCTATCCTGTATGCTCACTTTAAGTACCTTGCTAATATCTCCCTTATTTATACCATTCATCCACTTAAACACCTCAATTAAGTCTCCCCTTACTCTACGCCTCTCTAGCGAATGCAGACTTAGTCTTTTCAGTCTGTCTTCATATGACAGGTTCCGGACGTCATGTATCATTTTAGTCATTCTTCTCTGTACATTTTCTAACGAATTAATATCCATTCTATAGTAAGGACACCAAAATTGTACTGCGTAGTCTAAATGTGGCCTTACTAATGCTAGATAAAGTTTTAGTATTACTTTAGATGATCTATTGCTCACGCTTCTCGAAATAAATCCTAGGACCCTATTTGCTTTATTTCTCGCATTAATGCACTGTTGCCTAGGTTTAAGGTCGTTACTAATCATAACTCCTAGATCTCTCTCGCATTCCGATTTGCTAATTTCTTTGTTATCTAAGCTGTATTTAGTATCTCCAATGGTCTTGCCTACGTTAAGTACTTTACATTTTTCAACGTTAAATTCCATTTGCCAAGTTTTAGACCATTTGGACAATGTATCGAGGTCTTTCTGTAAGTTATGGCAATCGTCAGTCGAGTTAATGATACGCCCTATTTTTGTATCGTCGGCAAATTTGCTGATGCTGCTATTGACTCCTAAGTCTAGATCATTTATATATATGATAAATAATAAGGGACCGAGTACTGAACCCTGTGGTACACCGCTAGTTACTAATCCCCAGTCCGACTTAGTTCCATTTATTAATACTCTCTGCTTTCGTCCTTTCAGCCAGGATTCTATCCATTTTAAGATATCGCCGTCTATACCGTGTGCTCGAACCTTTCTAACTAACCTTTCGTGTGGGACCCTATCAAAAGCTTTACTAAAGTCCAGATAAATAACATCGTAAGCTTTATCGCTATCTACTGCCTCATAGACCTCCGAGTAGAATGACAACAAATTTGTGAGGCAGGATCGTCCTTGCCTGAATCCGTGCTGACTTTCGTCAGCGGTAGTCTCCTTGAGGTGACACGTGCTAATGGACTGAGAACTGATGGGTGTACTGAACTAGTTATAGGAGGTTAAGGGTAGGGAAGTGGAGTACATTGTAATGGCTAGAGTGGGAAAGTGGCCAGCGTTACGAAGTTTTGGGTAGAAAAATGTATGGAGGGTTCAAAAGTATGACAGTGCTATTGCATACATAAATATAAGATTAATGTGGGTTCCACTGACTGGATTGAATGAGCACTTGAGCAGGGTCGGAAACCGTACAGTGTTAGGTAATAACGAGCTGCAGAACAGTAAACTGAAATTGTGTTGAACCCAGCACATCAGGAGTCAGTTCTGAGTGATATGGTTCAGATTGCAAAGGGAAACAGGACAAGGTGCAAGAGTATATTGGGGATATGTGATGGGAAGGAGGGTCAGTAATGGAAACACGTGGAGATCCTTTTGTCAAGGCCACCTTTCACTGGTTATGGTATAAGGAAATAGCATTCTTTTTATCATATTTGGTCTGGTGAATCCAAGGAGTGTCTGCCTTGTTGGTCTTTTTGAGGGTATGGAAAGGTTCACCCTGTTGTAAGTCAGCATATTGGCATAGGCTTTGGTATTATTATTTGGAAAGTCAAGGATGTGAACAGTATAGAATTAGGCCTTGGGGTAATAGTTGAGTTGCATAGATGGAAGAGAAGTAGATTACAGAAGTTATCGTACTCCTGTCTGTCTGACTGAGTCAACCTATCGGCTGCAGGCAAGCAACCGCCTCTGCAGGGCTATCCCATGCCATGAACCGATGTTCCTATGCTGCTGACAGTACATCACACAGCGAGTTGCAGGGATTAGTGTGAAAATTTGGTTCCTGGGTGGATGCTGAAGTTGTATTACCCAGTTAACAGGGGCACCATAGTAGGCTCCACGTCACCCCATTATTTGGCTATATGGTTACATCCCAACATTGTATAAGGTTTCCTGAGTTACAGCAAATCATTTGGCTTGTTACTGTAGAGCCACCTGAAATGGAAAGAGCAGTAAGTAGCAACGGGAAGGATGAGAGAAATGGACGACGGGAAAAGGTTGACAAGGCACGAAGGAATAAGTAGGCAGCATTACATCGTGAGTGGATAATGGGTGCACGCCTATTATCAAGTGAAAGATTGAACCAAATAGTATTGTAGATTGAGGGTATCTAGCATATTCAGATAAACATAACGAATGGTACTGAGGCAGTGAAAAGGATACTGTTTGGATGAATTTGAGGATAGGTGTGTGTGAATGGCCCTGAAATGGATATGGTAAATGAATATGAGAAAAGCTATGGAAGCTGGGAAGCAAATGAACTGACATGTTAAAAATGAATGGAATAAAAGTGTTCATCATTCTCTCTCTCTTTTTCCCCTATCCCCCAGAGGAGGGGTGAGATAGGGTCAAGAAAACAAGGGAAAAAAGAAACGGCATGGTCTTTCGAACGCATCCCAATAAAGTGGGTCACTCAGTCTGTGCCCCCAGAATCCTGTTTTAGCTCAAAGACATGCATACACGTGCTTCATATTAACTGTCAGAGTCAGTCCTATGACTTCAAGTGGAAAAAAAGGTGCCAGACCCTCGTCATGCACTCCGTATATACTGTATGGGAATGAAAAGTTTTTTTTTTTTTCTGTTTGGCGGAATGGTCCATCCCACTAGTTTTTATTAATCATAAAGAGGGGAAAAAATATATCCCTGAATGTTTTTTTGCCCGTGAGTTGTACCCCTTGCAATTTCGAAGGCTTAAGATGATGTAGTTGATAGTATAAACTTTCATTAGTCTAATTTGGTTTATATTGCGTTTTGCCTCTTTGTGGATCCTCCCCACTGCATTAATGAAAATATATAGTTAGGAGGATAATACAGCAAGAAAGGGCGGTGATGGGCAAGATGTCTAAGTATTACTTAAAATGCGCACGGTATCCGAGACATATGAAATATCCTAATAGAAAACTATATTTAGGAAGGTTAACTCACCTGATGTACGTACGAGTCTCTCTCTCTCTCTCTCTCTCTCTCTCTCTCTCTCTCTCTCGATGACGCGAATCTAGGATTTTTTATTTTCCTCAGGGAGGGTCCCAGACTTTTCTTTTTTCCTGTATCGATTGACGACAGCATGCATTTAAAATTATAGTAGCAAGAAAAAATATCAGTATAAGTTTATTTTACGGCCAAAGCTACAAAGCTTCAGCAGTAACTAGGTTTAATTCTTCCTATTGCTAATTTTCAAACTCCAGTATTTTAATGTAATTTTATTCGTTCAGTAAATCTGTACACGGTACTTGCTGCAGGGAGAAGGGAGAGAATGCCTCAGAGGGAAGAAAAAAAAAATATCCATACTGCATGGGCCCCTCCACCCTGGATTCGCCACTACAATTCTGAGGTAATCCCTCCTCTGTATGTGGTACGCCCATGTCCTGGACGCCCTGAGGAGTTAGCCCCACAAAGAAAAGGTGAGTGATGTGACGCCCAGGGGAACTAGCGGTGCATTGGTAGCATACCTAGTACTTAACTATTGCTAGACATGCTACCAATGCACCGGTCAGAATCTTGGACACCATGTTTCCCTATTGTCCCTGTTCACGCAGCAGTTAGGGACCTGAATGTAAATGTTATTGTTACGTGTTGTATTCCAGGTAAAGGATGGGGCCTAGCAAATGATCCTTTGTGCGGTTGATAGGTAGACTATTAAAAGTACAAGCCATCGATGACGCCCACACCAAACGGCTGCTTTGTCGTTTCTGTCTCAGCAGATCCCTGGGGTGTCTGTGTAAAGGTATTTGAGATGGAGAGGTTGGTGGTGTAGGAGTAGAACATTGAAATGTTGGAGAGATGTATCCATAGAAGAGCAGAACGTCTGACTGGGCTGGTCAAGGAAGGCGGGGTCTGCCCTACACTTACAAGTCCCATTACGTAGGAGGTGGCACAGCGATCTATAGACTAGGTGACTGTTGCTGGGTTTCCTATCGGTACCAAGGTCGTTGAGTGGGCCCTGATATCTGGCTGTGGTCGCGGGCATTTCGACAGAACCCTGGAAAATTATCACACCTGTGCATGGAGTGCATGCAAGTGGCTCCTTGAGGTGCATGACATGCATGGACCACTGTGACAAACATTCATTTCTGGGACAGGACTGGCCTTACCTAGTCCTTTGGCACAACAACATTCACATAGTTGTTTTAGCTTTCATGTCTGGTATAATCACTGAACTTCTAGCCCTGAAGCGCCAGTGAAATGAGAGTTGGGAATTAATGGCCTAGTACTGTATGTCCAGCTCTGTCGAAAATGTTGTAATTGCGAACAGCACATAAGTCTGCATACTTGTGAGAAGAGAAATAAGTAACCTTTCCTTTGCCTCCTGATCATTGCTGTTTGACAAGGCTGTATAAGGCAAAACGGTATCTTAATGCTATTTCGAAAAACGCGCCTTGCCTCCTGTCATTTTCTGTCATTATCTGACCAAAAATAAACTATTTATATTCTGACTTATTGTACTCGGAAAACGAGGACAAATGATTGACTTGCTGCAATCAAGTGATCATATCCGTAACGAATTAATTGTAAAGTGTTTGATTTATTTGACCGGCATCATCCTCTTCCCGGAAAGAAGGAAAACGGACAAGTAGCTGTTCTCCCGAGCGGTTCAGCATCCCCGTAGCCCAATAAATCACTTCATCCACCTTCTTTTTAGGTTCACCAACACTTATCCTGACTTCCTTCACTCTCTGTATTAGATTATAAGCTATACGGGACCATGTGAGGCTGTATATCAGAAAAAGCAGCAACACAAGAGGAAATTTTTACATGGACGAGGCTGGTGGACAGAACAGCGCATCTCAGTTTGTCAGATGTAAGGTTGGTGTGTGGACGTGTGTGTTGGTGCTAGCGAGGAGGATCACTGAAACTACGGCTCTTTTTACCCGGCTAGTCCATCCCGCGGCGGTTCCAGGGACGAAATTACATCCTTCTCGAAAGGTATGTGACGAGAGACAGGCGTGGTAGGGTAATATAGAGGGCGAAATGGAGGCTGGTTGTAGCATTTGCAGGGAGGCGGGTGGCTGGGCAGGGCTGACGGGCTGCCTAGGCTGGGACCAAATATTTTTACATTAATCGTAAAATACCATTGAGTCTCTGCGGTTGTATGACAGGCTCTGAGAATTCACAGAGTTATGATATAAATCGGGCAGTGTAGCCCCAAGCAACTTTTCGTTTGTGTAAATTGATCGAGTAAAATAAAATAAAAATACTTTCATTGTAGAATTATAATTTAGGCTGTGTATTAACCGAGTACGTAATGGGTATTTGGAAATGACGATATTTTAAAGAGGTCAAATTTTATTATTAGTACAGCTCTAGGTGTATGAACGGTTGAAGATCAGTCTTATGTTTTAATATGTAATTTTCTTCGATCTAAGCAGTAAAATATATTGCGATAAGCTGAGATCCGTCCTGTTCATATATGCATTATAGGCTATGTGCTCAGCGTGAAATAGCCTCTTTTATCAGATCCGTTTGAAGAAGGATAATTAAAACTGAAATAATGTTAGGTGTCGGAAAACCAGTGGAACCTGTTGTGTAGCTATCGAATTGCTACCTGAATTGGGCTTAGCTTTCATGTTCATTGGCCTAATGGGAAAAAAAAAATGTGTGTGTGTGTGTGTGTGTCGGAATGTGGTTTTGTGTGTGTGTGTGTGTGTGTGTGTGAGACGACCTTCACCCACGGCTACATTTTCAGTTACACTTTGAACTAACAGCTTAGGCTAGCTCGATTTTCATTTATTGTTATACACCCCCGTAAGTAAATAAACTTTGTTCGTGTCTGTATCGTTCTTAGTAATTTAGTATGCTAATTAAAAGGAGATTTCAACACGCATGCTTAGAGAATCCATGATTTAACCCAGAAAAATGTGAAAGAAATGACTAAATTTTGAGATTTTTTTTTTTAAATCTCAAAGTAAATATGGAAAATATTTACGACTTTATTCATGGATTTTGGAGCTTTTATTCTGTGCAGTGTTTATATATTCACATTTACTGTATCAGCATCTCCCATAAGTTTATTTTCCTAAGAATTTTTGTGGTTTGTTTACATTCGAGCACCCACGGAGGATGCCTTTTTCACGTTATCTATTTAGACAGGGTAAAATTAGTTATTATTAATCTGCGAGAGGAAAAGATAGTGTCATTTTTTTCGGCGTCCTTTTCGTATCAGTTGTAGAAAAGGCTGAAATCCATGAATGAACAGTACTAAAATTTGTCGACTTACTGTTTGCCCATATCGCTTCTCGGGAAATTTAATCTACTCAGCAGTTCGTCACCAGTGTTTGCGAAGGGTTAACATGCCGCCTCCACCTCCTACCTCCCCATCTTCTCCTCCTCCTCCTCCTCCTCCTTCATCTTGAGGTTGGTCGTGTCAAGCGGCTCTCACCGACCACGCCTTATTTTCGGCTTCCTCCCAAGAAAAATAATAACATGGAAGGTAGAGCACCGATGCATATGAAGGTGAGATATAGGTGGAAGATGCTAATAGCTGCCTTATTATAAGCATGTACTATTAATATCCTTGCTTATTTAAACAGTTTATAGATGTGTCAGTATATTCAGTGTGCAACCGGTAACTGTTGACTTAATTATCTTTCACTGCTCAGGTTAATGCTTCATAAATTTTCTGAAATGCCTGTGAAGTTAGTTTCGTTTAATACCAATAAACTTACACGGTACCGAATTTCATTTATCATCACTTGCATTCATTAACAAAACTGAACCCTTTCTAGTGTACGCTACCGGGTGTATGTGCGATTATTAAACCTAGGTAGAATTACATGGTATGCTACATATCGTACCGTACCGTATGTACTGGTGCGGTAAACTTTATGATGAACGGTAATTCAGTATTTATCTATTGCTAGGCATGTTAAAACTGAATTGAGACTTGTTCTTGATAATAAGACCCAATATACCTGTTTATTTTATACTAGTAACTTTATTGTACTGACTTTTAACGAGCAAATTCTTATGATTCTGGTAGGAGTTACGCTTGGTGTTTTAAATCATATACATTACCGTAATTGCCATAGTACCCTACTGGGTTCACCCGGTACTATGACATGCAATATCATGCCCATGTTAATTAGGCGTTGGAGTAGCAGATCCAGTTATCACCAAATTGAACTTACTGGCCTACGGTATATGACCACAAATTATTGGCTTTAAGAAAAAATACTACACCAAGCATTCTAACGTAACTGGCAAGAATGCATTAATAACAGCTCCGGTTATCTACAGTTCCTTGAAATTTCTGTGGAGAATTGGATGCATTTGTCTTACTGGTGTATTGAGTCGGTTTCATAGGTCATCAAATTATTGTACAACTGCTGGTACTGGTTATGTGATGTGGCAGTGGGAGTTTATTGACGGTAGGCTACTGTAAGGGTTGACTGGCCTATGTAGTACTGGAAAAGGTGTAGCACTTCAGTTCGTGAAGAGTGAGCACTTTTCGGGTATTCGTTCAGGTTGTAATTTTCTGATGAGTCTTATTAAAGTACCTATACCTTAAGTTCTTTTGTGGAAAGTACCATTAGCTAACTGAAACGTACCGGCATAGGCTAGGCATATAACATAAAAATTCTTACCGGTATGTAACCTAAAGCTGAAAAACTGAACATAATGACTCAGTTACCAGTGTCGTTGTATGACAGACTACATAGACTTAATGATCAAGCATAGGCACTCCTTTATTGTCGTTTCGTTACACGGTAGCTGATCCCCTTTAAAGATCTTTATCCCTGTCAGCGTTTCCTTTTTCTGCCTCGTTTCTTCATTTTTGGTATCAGTATCTGTACCTAGTGATTTTGATGTTTGGCTGTAATTACGATACTCTCTCTCTCTCTCTCTCTCTCTCTCTCTCTCTCTCTCTCTCTCTCTCTCTCTCTCTCTCTCTCTCTCTCTCTCTCCCTCTCCCTCCCCAGCTCTTTTTAGCCAATGGTGGTGGGTCTGATTTTGTTTGCATGGTACGGCGGATCTGTATGATTAATATGGTACCATACCGGTACTATATAACCTGATAGTTTGATAAATAATAATGTACACGGTGTAGGCCTAAGGGGAACTGTAGTGCTTAAGTTGGTACTGTGGCTGTTAAGTGTTTAAGTGTAAGTTATTCCCAGTAATAACCTTCCCTATACAAATGTTGCCACGGTACGCACTGTAGTAAAAATGTAATTGGTATATTAGAGGAGGTGATAATAATGCTTTAATGAATTCTGGATGATCATTTTGAGTACGGTAGTCTACTGTAGATAAGATATACTGTGTTGTAAAGCCTCACTATGTATAATTGTATAAGTGTGTTACGGGTATGTTGGTGACCACCGTAGATCGGTACCTATATTGTAGACTATCAGGTGCTATATAAGTTTTCCATTTCATTCCGTGTGTTGGAGTTGGTTTTCCTGAAATTCATTGATAGCTGTCGAGGATTTAATGTACGAGTGTTGCATTCTAAACACGAAAATGTCAGCCATCGGTCCCAGAGTAACTTAATGGAAAGGTGAACAACTAGGAGTGGAAAAGTTCTGTACAGTAGCAACCGGTACCCGGTACATAAAATATTTCATGGCCTACTGTATTTCCGGTTGGTTCATCACTAATCTTTGTAACTTTTCTACCTGTATTTGCTGTAGTTCTCTAGTCCATGCTAATTATAGGGAACTTACGGGACCTATAAATTTCCTTCCTGTCGCTATTTCCCGTGTAGCCAGTGAACCCACGACATAGGCTTGCCCGACATACTGTTAATATAGAAACAGAGCCAAGGAAAAGAATAGTACCAGGTTTTAGATAGCCAGCAAATGCATGAAACGAGGATCTATGAATGTATACAGCGAGAATAGCCTTATGAAGTTGATAATACCCTGGGAATATTTTGGGTAGCCTCTATTAATTCACAGTTGATTAATGAAACCATGTGTAATTAGTTAGGCCAGTTTGAGATAAAAGTTAGCTTTGCTGTTATAAGCTGCTCTAACTTTGGCAAATTTTACACCATGACCCGTACCGGTATTCTCTTCGGTTAAGGAGGCTCCCAAACTCCTCTTCCTTGGCGGTTTATTTTTGGATATGGCTGGCTAATATTGTTTTGTAAGTTATGCAGAAGGTGATATTAAAGTAATTTAAATACCGGTAACTCGGAAGACAGCAAGATGTAATAAACAGATTAGCCTGTCGGTAATTCTCTTAGGGGAAGGTTTTAGGAAGCTTCTTCAACCTACGAGAATACGGGTTCATGTCTCATTAGTCACGCCAAACATCTCACTATCACAAATACCATTTGTTAGGTGAATCCATGAGAGCGGCGTCTTTTTATTTTTTTTTTTTTTTTTTAAATGCCGTCCATACGATTTTATTCAGTGTAGAAGATACTGTTTTTACATTGCGTTCATTTATTCTGTTACTTGGATGCTCATTAAACTGGATATAATTGTCTGATATAGCGAGTCTGTTTTCATCTGACTGAACAGTCTGGTCGTGATTTCATATGCGATGAGTCCTTGTGATACATGAATGAATCTCATTTGTTACTGTACCCGTACTCTTTTTACTCTAACGACCTAATTTGCCATCTTTCCAGCTTTATTGCTGACTTAACGGTATAACATTAGATCAACGCTAGAATATAATGCTAGTCATGAAGTCCTGTGGAAAGGATGAAAGAGCCTTATTGCTGTCTTTTTCTGTTAGTGAGCTACATGAAATAAGCAGCAAATGATGAATATAAGGGCCAAGTTATGGTGAAACGAATATTACCATATCGACCTTCCAGTTTGACTACAGTTGGCCTTTGGGCTGAAAGGGGTTAAAGTACTTTCGTGGTTTACAGCATACTAGCTGTAGCAAGAATTAATTACATAGCGTCCTCGTCTTGGGGGGGGTTAGGGGTGCTTATTGACCATCTGGACATCTGGATGATGGTGCGGTACCGATAATTCATAGGTTTCATTTCCATCCGTAACCCAAACCTAATTCCTTGTTTTCCCTTTCGTAACCCAAGCCTCCTCCTCCTCCTCCTCTCGTACTGTTTCACCCCTGTTGTCTGCTGCTGCTGCCGTTGTCAATCCGGAGTGAGAATGGAAGAGTGGAGTGTGCGTGGGCGAGTATCGATGGGAGAGGGGATATAGAGAAACGTTCAACCGGATATGTTACATCTTTCGTCTCTCTCTCTCTCTCTCTTTCTCTCTCTCTCTCTCTCCCCTTCATATGTATACGGTACCCTTTGCTGGTGTAGAGGGACGCCTTCCCGCGTTGACACTGATGTAACCTGTTGGTTCTGATGCCCGGTGTTACAAACGTCCCCGAGCTCCCATCCTATCTCCCGAAAGGAGGATGGTGGAGTGCAGGAGGGCAGCTTCAGCCAGCAGTCCACCGGCTTCACGTTCAGATGAGCCTGGTGTTGCAACAGTTTATACAGATATATCCTGGTATCTTACTGTTTGCTACGTCTTAACTGTGCAACTCATAGACGTAATCTTTTATTTTAGTATTATTTCAGGTGATTTTATGCAGCTTATGTCTTTGCTAAGTTTCATAATTTTTACTAGAGGGGATAGGTAGGCTGTAGCATTAATTAACCCGTATTATTTCTCATGCCATACGATTTTATTCAGCTTGGGAGAGGCATTTTGAACTGGAGGGGGTTAGATTGAGCCTTCATTAACCCCCTCAAGCTGAATAAAATCGTCTGGTTGCAGCGAGGATAAACTACAAAAAAAGTTACAGAAATATTTCATCGGATTAAGTGTTTAAAATGCTTAGGCGTGTGTTATTAAAAGCACAGTAACCAGAAAAGCGTATTGTTACATTTCAGAATTATATATAGTGTTGGGCTTGAAAGGCTTCGTGTTATAGAGGAATTACACAAGCTTGTTTGGTTCATTAGTGCCTTTGTTACAGGATACGGTAGTGGTAATTAGTAGGCAGGCTATGTACTGTATTGGGCTATTGGTGTGCTTGTGTGTTGTGTGCTTTGGCAAGATTGTGAGGTAGGGTTCTCTCTCTCTCTCTCTCTCTCTCTCTCTCTCTCTCTCTCTCTCTCTCTCAGCGCCATCTGCTCATTCATTCTCCCACCCCGCCCCTCCATTCATTCATACATTCTTCCCCAAATTCTCTGTCATGTGCTCTCCCTCCATTCCCTCTCTCTCCCTCTTCCCACCTCTCTCTCCGTCATCCCTCCTCTCTCTCCTCCCTCCCTCTCCCACCATGAGAACATTCCCATACATCCTTTTTCTCTCTCCCCCCTCCCTATTGCCCCTCTTCCACCTCCCTCCCCCGTCCCTTCCCAGGTCAGCTTGTCTTTCCCTCCGGCCGTCCCACCCTTCTCCCTACCCAAACCAACATGTCTCTCTTCCTTCCTCTCCCCCTTTCCTCCCTCCATTCCCTTCCTTCCTACCCCTCGCCCACCCATTCTCACCTCCCAGAAGTCAGTCATGTTATTCCATTTTCCTTTCCTTCTCTTCCTCATGATCAGTTCGTTCATTTCATGTGTTTTCTCCCTACTGTTTTGGTTCCTCTTAAGCCTACCTCTTCTCTTTTCATTTCTTCTCTCCCATGATGTACTTTTTTTTTTTTTTTCATATTGTCACATCTGTTCTCCTTTCCATCGTAGCCTCTCTCTCCTTTCTTCGTTATCTGCCATTTCCTTCGTTCATTCCCACCATCCCTCTCTTCTTTCTCCTCTCCTACCATCCTCTCCTTTCTCTCCTTTCCTCTTTCCCCCATCCTGCTTTCCTTCCTTCCTTCCTTCTGTCCCTCCTTTCTTCCTTCTTTCTTTCCAACCTTCCCTTCTCTTCCCCTCTCCTTCCTCCCTTCTTTGACCACCTCTGTCTTCCCTCCCTCCCATGTTCCTCCTCCCCGACAACTTTTTCTCCACTTCCCCCCTCCCTCCCTCTCTCCCCTCTCTTCTGCGTACCTTCCCCTCTTCTCACGCCGCTTGGGATTCTTCTCTCCCCTCTAAACCCTTATTCTTACCCTCTTCATCACTTCATCTCTCCTTCATCGTCTCTTTCTCCTTTCACTACTCATTCATCGTCTTTGCCAGTATTCTACTTATAGACTCTGTCTGTCTGTCTGTCTCTCTCTCTCTCTCTCTCTCTCTCTCTCTCTCTCTCTCTCTCTCTCTGTCTGTCTGTCTCTCTCTCTCTCTCTCTCTCTCTCTCTCTCTCTCTCTCTCTCTCTCTCTCTCTCTCTCTCTCTCCTGGTTCTTCCATGTTTCTTCAGGCCCCTCTCCCCCTCTATAACCCTTACTCCATCCGTCTCCACGCATTCATTACGCTGCCTGCCCTCTCCAGTTTTTCTCTCCTTTCCTCTCCTCCTTCTTCTTTTCTTCTTCCTCCTCCTCCTCCTCCTCCTCCTTCTTTTCTTCTTCCTCCTCCTCCTATTCCCCCCTCTTCCTCTTCTTTTTCTCCTCCTGTTATTAGTTTTTATTCACTTTCCATCTCAAAACTTTTCCCCTCCCCATTTTTTCTCGTCCTTAAGTTGTATGTCTGTTTCCCTCGTCTGTTATTTATCGTTCTTTCCTTCATTTTCATTTATTTTCATTTGTCTTAATTCTGATCTTAAAATCTACTTCTGTCCCTGAGTCTCTCTTCCTGTATTTTTGTATATCGCAGTCCTTAGTGTGTGTGTGTTTTTTTTTTTAGTTTTGTCATTGTTTTCTTCAGTCATCTGCTATTTCCTCACCTTCCTCTATACTCTTTCCCGTCTCATTCTTTTTTCTTTTCTTTTTTTATTCATCGCATTCCGACCTCCCCCTGTTCTTCCTTTTATCCTTTGTTACCTCCAGTCTTATCTTCATGTTTGTTATTTTCTTTGCTTGTTAAACTTTCCTTCTCCGTTATCCCCCTTTCCTCTCTTCCTTATTACTTTCCCCTCCTTTGCCCCGGTACATTCTTTCTTCCCTCTCCTCCGGCCTTTCTTCACAGTCCTCTCCTCTTTTCCTCCCAACTTTCCTGTTCCTTCCTCCCGTCTTTATTCTCCAATTTGTTCCTATTTTCTCAACTTTGTTCTTTTATCGCAGTTCCTCTCTTCGTCCCTCCTGTCGTCCCCCTCCTCTCTCTCTCTCTCTCTCTCTCTCTCTCTCGTTGTACTCCAATCCTTGCTTTCTCTTTCTTTCATTTCATTTTCCCACACTTCATTCCATTCTCCTACCATTCTCTCATATTCCTCTTTACTTTTCCTCCTTCCCTCTCTCTTTCTGCCCTCCCCATCCCTCTCCAGTATTCATATATCTTCGCCTTTCTCCACTCACTCTTGTCGTCCTTCTCCTACGCCTCCTTTAACCACTTTATTTTGTGTCCATGTCCCCACTTCCTCTGCACTACTTCCCTCTCGGCCTTACCTTTCACCCATCTCCTTTCCTTTCCCTACCTTTGTCTCCTCTCCTTTCCCTACCTGTGTCTCCCTTCCTTTCCCTACCGTTGTCTCCTTTCCCTCCCCATCATCCTTTTTTTTCTTCTCATCTTAAACCTTTCCTTTCATCCTTTCTCTCTCTGTTCATCTTTTTTCTCCTCATCCAATTTTTCCGTATCTTCTTCTCTTCTCATCTGCTTCCCCGTTTTTCACCTCTTCCCCCCACCCTCTTCCGTATTTTCCATTCTAGCTTCCTCGCTTCCCCATTTCTCTCCCTCTCCTAATTCTTCCCTCCCCCTCCGAACTCTTCTCCGTCTCTTCCCCCTCACCCCACTTCTGCTCCCTCTCTCTCTCTCCCCCTCTTACTCTTCTCCCCTTCTCCCAACTCTGCCCTTCCCCTCTTCTCCACTCTTTACTCTCCAACTCCTAACTCGAGTCTTCCCCTCTCCCCCCTTCCTAACCCTATTCTTCCCTTCTCTCCCCTCCTAGCGCGACTCCTATCCCCACACTCCTAACTCCTCCCCCCTCCCTACTCCTAACTCTGCTTCCCTCCTCC
>NC_136966.1:57105629-57125629 GCF_032717465.1 Coenobita brevimanus
GGTAAGGGCGAGTGGAAGGTCTCATTAAGTCTCACGTGCCTCCTGCAATAAAATTTTTTTTAGTTATGACAGAAGTATGTTTGTGATTTCTCTCCAGGCTAGTGTAGTGTGTGTGTGTGTGTGTGTGTGTGTGTGTGTGTGTGTGAGAGAGAATGACTTGTAAGTAGGTTGTTGGGGAGGGTATTATGCATTTTTGAGATCTTTTTGCGTACAGTGTAAGGTAAATGTGTGTGTGTGTGTGTGTGTGTGTGTGTGTGGTTATGTGGCATAGTTAGTCAACAGTATGGTATGGTAAGTGGACTACAGCATGTGTGGTGTAATGATGATGAGGCAAGCGGTCAAGTGAGTGGTGTAGCTGGTATAAAACTCAAAAATGTGGTGTGAAGGAGACACATGTGGTATGGCGTGTGACAGGGTGTGTTGGTATTTTTTTGTGTAATGTTAAGGTGTGGTGTGTAGTGGTGTGGTTGTGTGGTGTGTAGCGGTGTGGTTGTGTGGTATTGTGTGGTGTGTAGCGGTGTGGTTGTGCGGTATGGTGTGGTGTGTATCGTGTGGTATTGTGTGGTGTGTAG
Source organism: Coenobita brevimanus (assembly GCF_032717465.1). Taxonomy (NCBI): domain Eukaryota; kingdom Metazoa; phylum Arthropoda; class Malacostraca; order Decapoda; family Coenobitidae; genus Coenobita; species Coenobita brevimanus. The sequence continues at coordinate 57,106,202 of NC_136966.1, forward strand.
CGGTGTGATTGTGTGGTATGGTGTGGTTTTAATATGAATTATCCTGTTTGGTGGTGTAGTGTATTATGGTGTAAGGGATTGTGCGAAGGTGAAACTGGCTTTATGGTGTGATGTTTTGTGATTCAGATGAGATATACAACTAGCCTAATTTATGTTCTGTTGTGTGGTGTGGTGTGGTGAGGTCTGTTGTGTTGTGTGGTGTGGTGTGGTGTAGAGGTCAGATATGGTGTATTGCGTAGTGTATAGAGAAAAATTTGGCAATATGGTGTGTTTTGTGACTTAAAGGTCATGTATAGAGCAGGTGTTTTCATGCTTGCAGGTTTGGTGTGGTGTAAGGGAGATAAACGTGGTATGATGAAATGTGTAAAGGGTGGAATTAGCTGGTGTAATGTGATGGGTGGTGTAAACATCACATACAGCCGACGGTAGAGCCAGTGTTGTGCTTTGTGGTAGTGTGGTATGGTGTGGTGTTGTATGGTATAAGGATGTGGTGTGAAATTGGCTATATTATGTGATGCAGTTAGCAGTGTGTTGTGTTGTGTTGTGTCTTGGTATGCAAAAGGTAAAATACGTGTATGTTGCTAGCCAGTGTGGTGTGGTGTTGTGGTGTGGTGTATTGTGGCGAGGATTGAAAGATCAGATGTACCATATAGATAGTCAATGTTTTGTGATGGTGTAATGTGGTGTGGTTTGGGTTATAAGATTGGATATACCGCTAACCATGTTGTGTGGTATAGTATAGCTTAAAAGATCAGATATTTAGCTAACCATGTTGTTTGGTGGTGTGGTGTGGTATAGCTTAAATTATAAGATATTTAGCTAGCCAGTGTTGTGTGGTGGTGTGGTGTGGTGTTAAAAGATCAGATATATAGCTAGCCAATGTTGTGTGGTGGTGTGGTGTGGAGTGGTGTCATGTAACAGGGGTGGACTCGTGTGACTGTGGTGGTGGTGCAGGTGGTGTGGTGCTGGTGCTGGTGGTGCTCAAGGACAATCACATCACAATACCTCTCTCACTTTCTCTCGATTTTCTTTAGCTCTTTCTTTCACTGCTCCCTTCTCTTTCTTTCAGTCCTTTGCTCCTTTTATCACCTTTTTTTTTTTTTTTTTTACGGGTTCCCCCTTTTGTTCTCGGTGTGTGTGTGTGTGTGTGTGTGTGTGTGTGTGTGTGTGTGTGTGAGACAGACAGACAGCGAGAGAGAGCATAATTTTCTTCTTATTTACCTCTCTTGGATTCTTCTAAGCATCTTGCCATATATTTTTACATTCTGTTTCTCACATTTCTTTCCCATCTTTCCTACCGTCCTTCTCATATTCTCCTCTGCTTCTTTATCTGTAGTTCTTATCGGTACTATCTATTTCTTCGCTCCCATCTTTCTACTTTCAGCTTCTCTTCCTTTTCGTCTCCCTATCTTTCAGTAACTTTGCTTATCGCCACCACCACCTCTCTCTCTCTCTCTCTCTCTCTCTCTCTCTCTCTCTCGCCCCGCCAGACAGTGTATCAGAGCCAATAAAAGGGTTCACTTAGTTCATCAGCCCCATCTTACTCGAGAGAGAGAGAGAGAGAGAGAGAGAGAGAGAAGAATAAAGGAAACAGTGACTTAATAAATATGAATAAAACAGAGACAGGATTACAGGAGAAAAATAATGGAGTGGACGGGAAAAACAGTGATTGAATAAAGAAGTTGTTGAAGAAAAGGTGAAAATAATAAAACAATTGCAGTAATGTAAAAAGATAAGGAGAGAGAGAGAGAGGGAATAGAGAGAGAGAGAGAGAGAGAGAGAGGTTTACTGGATTGTCAGAAATACAAAGGACAGGAAATCAAGCAAATATGTAGCGTGCCATTCGTAACTAAGATTTCGTTTACACTGCATGTATAGCCTAAAGTACTGTGTTTTTCTAATTCAATAGTCACACCGTAAATATTAAAGCAGCTTCTCAGGACTTTAACCACCAATTCATATATTCTCACTTCAGAACTTGGGAAACTATTGAGACAGGCGTAATTTAATAGCCAAATATTTAGACTGATTTTGCAGGGTGGAATCAAAGCATGTATACTGTCTAAGAACTAACAAAGCTACTTGAGTCATATAATTTAATCTCACTTATATTGCCCTTGTAACCACGTACTTACATAAACTAAACAAGAACAGACATCCCAAGCAGTCACATGTACGTAAGCAGTCCATACACTGAGACACTAAAACACACACACACACACACACACACACACACACACACACACACACACACACAAACCCTAATCCTCTGCAGCTTTATGGGTAATTTGATAAGAGCTATGACACACACACACACACACACACACACACACACACACACACACACACACACACACACACTAAAATCATCACTAGCTTTATGGTCTATATGATAAGGGGTATGAGAGAGAGAGAGAGAGAGAGAGAGAGAGTCACCCAGGGAACCCTAAATCTAACTTTAATGTGAATCAAACAAGGTCCAATTGCCTGTCTGCCTCTCACAAACACATTCTTTGCCTGTTGTCCACGTAGCAGGTCGTAAAGAATCCCTTTGGAGGTGAAATTGTGTAGAATAAGTGAGTCTACCCTTGTTGGGAGCTCGTGGGCCCATGATGATGTTAAATTGACTGTGTTTATGTAGGAGAGAGAGAGAGGGAGAGAGAGAGAGAGGTATGATTCTCTGATGTGGATGTTCTGTCGAGAAAATTGCTTAAAATTTTTTCTTCTGTGAGGTGTGAAAAAAATATTACACACACACACACACACACACACACACACACACACACACACACACACACACACACACACACACACACACAAACCCTAATCTTCTGCAGCTTTATGAGTTTTTTGATAAGAGCTATGAGACACACACACACACACACACACACACACACACACACACACACACACACACACACACACAGATTTTGGCAGATGGTAAGATTTAGGCAGATGGTACTTGGGTGTTCATTTAAAATAGGTTGTTTCAGTATTTTTCTGTCATAATCGGCTCTCGTCCCAGTGCATTGCGTTCATCCCGTTTTCCGTGAGTGATGTTCGTTGCATGTACTTGTGTTTATTAACATTGTTTGAGGTGATGTTTTTGTGATGTTTGGTACGACATCATTTTAAGTGCTGATCAAGGGGATGATGTGTGTTACCGTACCCTTGTGTTGAAAATGTTGGGTTGTGTTTACGTGTGTTGTACTCGAGGTGTGTAGTGTGTTGGTTAGAGTTTGTCATGTTTGTTTATGTTGCGGTTATGTGTGGTGTTGTGTTTATTCTGTGTTTATGACGCGGTTATGTGTGGTGTGTGTTTATTTTTGTGTTGTGGTTGTGTGTGTGTGTGTTTTATAGTTTATTGTTGTTTTGTTAGTTTGTGTGTGTGGTGTGTCTGTAGTTGGTTCTGTGTAATTTCTTAGTTGATTTGGTTTAGGATGATGATGCAAGACCCAGTGAGGCATATTGTTAGTGCATCGCATCCGCCATTAATGTTTTGCTCTGATTTAAAAAAATGTTCAGTATACATGGAATTTGTTAGCATGGTCACTTTTGAGAGAGAGAGAGAGAGAGAGAGAGAGAGAGAGAGAGAGAGAGAGTTCATCATGTGGCTGGTCAACTTCGTCCCATGTAGAAAAAAAGCAAAAAAAAAAAAGTTCAGCTCGCCTATCATACTTAAAATTCGTTCACCTGTAGAAGTGAGATGGGTGAACACACTGCGTTTGAGAGATTATTATTATTATTATTATTATTGTTGTTATTATTATTATTTTTATTATTATTATTATTATTATTATTATTATATTTTTTAAGGTCGTGCTACTTTTTGATGATACTGTTAGGCTTTAGAGAGAGCATTTGCTGTGACGGGGTTGGAAACAGGCGTCATTAAACCCTTCTCAGCATGATTCTTCCTCTGATCTAAATTAAATCTGAAGGTAGCAAAACTAAAATAATGACGTCATCGAGCTGAAGGAGTTAACTGAGGAAACTATTTTAAGTGTAGGCAGCCTGTGTGCATATTTGAAAAACGGGATAACCTATTTGAAAGACAGGATAGCTAATTTGAAAGACAGGATAGCCTATTTGAAAGACAGGATAGACAGTTTGAAAGACAGGATACCCTATTTGAAAGACAGGATAGCCTATTTGAATGACAGGATAGCCTATTTGAAAGACAGGATAGACAATTTGAAAGACAGCCTATTTGAAAGACAGGATGGCCTATTGATTTAGGGTTAGCTAACTCTTGGAATGGAGAACTGAATAGAAGGATTATGGTGTAGATGACGGGTTCTCTGTCTTCCCTAACGGTGAAGTCATGCAGGCACAGAATTCATAAAGGCTGGGTCTTTGTGGCAGCGAGAGTTGCGTAAGAAGGATGCTGTGTCGTGGTGGTGGGGTACTGAAGGGAATTAGCAGGAGATACACACACACACACACACACACACACACACACACACACACACACACACACACACACACACACACACACACACACACACACACACACACACACACACAGCCATGACAGGAATCTTAACAGCAAGGCAGCGGTACTTCTTTGGTTGGCGTATCAGACAGTTTGGTGATAACACGCTATTAGCTGGCTTTGGGAGGTGAGTGGGTGGGGGAGAGGGGTCATAGGTGGGGAGGGAAAGGGGAGTGGGAGATGGAGGAGGGTAGGGGTACGGAGCAGAGGAAGTGGAGGAAGGGAGAGGTGTGGAAGAGAAAAGTTGAGGGAAGGAGGGAGAGGAAGATTAGTTTGGTTGGGGAGGGTTGTGGGTGAAGAGGGAAGTGGAGGAGGGGAGAGGTATGGGGGAGAAGTAGTAGTGGAGGAGGGGAGAGGTATGGGGAGAGAAGGGGAAGGAGTGGTGGGGAGAGTAGGGTAGTTAAGGTGTTGGGAAGTGGTGGCTGAGTGGGCAGGGTAAGTGAGGTGGGGGTTTAGGTAGGGGATAGGTGAGGGAGGGGACGTTATGGGGAGATTTTTTTTTTTCCGGTGAGGGGGAGGGATAAGAGGAAGGAAAGAATATGGATGGAGTGTGAGGTTTAACGGAGCGAGGAGAGGACTAATGGGGAGAGGGGAAAGGATGGAGTCGGTGGGCATAAGGGAGGAAATGGGCACCGTAGCTTTTGGGGCGATGGGAGACGGTCGTGGAGGATGGCAGTTATAGGGGAAAAAATGATGATGAAAATTGTGAAAAGAAAGAGGCATGAGAAGGAGAGAGAGAGAGAGAGAGAGATTATAGGAGAAAAAGCATGAAAAAGAGGAAGCGTAAGAGAGAGAGACTTCAGGAGTGAGAAAGAAGGATGGTAGTGATTTGAGGAAGTGGGAAGAGGGAAGGGGAGGGAAAGAGTTGGGGTGACGGGGGGAGGAAGCTATATATGAATTCTAAAAGGGGAAAGGAGAGAGGGAGGGTGATAATGAGCTGGAGGTATGCGAAATTGAGGGGGTGAAGAGGAGGGGAAAATGGGAGGTGGGGGAGAGTGGGAAAGAGAGGAAGGAGAGAGAAGGGAGAATGGGAGTAGGGGAGGGAGAAATGGTATGCGTTTAAATGGAGAGTGATGAGGGTGTTGATGGGAGAGGGGGACTGAGTATTAATGGGCGCTATGAGAGAGAGAGAGAGATTGTGTGTGTGTGTGTGTGTGTGTGCCCGTCCAGGAATGTAGCTTATGTCTGCCACGTGTTCCTCATATCAAACGTCATTGCTAATCATAAGTGTATCAGTACTTGCAGGTGAATTTAGGGCAACGTTACTGGCACATAAGGTATCAGTAATTTTATAACCTATACGTAAGTTCTAATCTGACAATCATTTTAAAGTGAATAACGCTTACACTACGAGAAGCCTCCCTTAAGCTGAATATATTTGTCTGGCGGCGTCTAGATAATGTTTAGATAATACAGTAGTGTGAGATGTAAAATTATCCTTGGCTTCAGAGATAAGTGTGTGGTAGAATTATGTTTATTAGTTTAGAAATGTTTATACAGTTCTAAAGTAGCTACCGCCCCTTTGATGAGTGGCTTGTGTTGGGGTTGAGGGAAGCTGTGTTTATTTAGATGCCCTGCGAATTTAATGTTGATATTGGGTTAGGTTGAATCCTGTGTTTAGTGAATTGTATGTTTATTGCAATATAGACTGGATGCTGTGTTCATTCTGGAGAGGAGTGTTTAAATTAGGTTAGGTGTTGTGTTTTGTACTTTTGTTAGGAAAATCAGTTATGCGAAATGTATGTTCAGTGAGAGAGAGAGAGAGAGAGAGAGAGAGAGAGAGAGAGAGAGAGAGAGAGAGAGAGAGAGATTGTAAAGAGGAAGAAAATATTAGGTGAAGACTTCCAGGTTAAAAACACAGGTGATTTCCTCAGTCTAGCTTCCTAAGTGTTTGAGAAAGTGAGTCAAGGTGGGTTAGGTACTTCTAGGTAGGTCTGGCTTACCTCTGGCTAGTCTCGTCTCGTCTGGGTCTGCTAGAAGGGAAGACTAGAGAATTTCGACCAGGGAGGAAATATTTCAGTTAGACCCTCTCACAGACCCTCCTTAGCTGTCTTTTGCCATGGTACGAATCCCTCACTCCTTCCCTCTGTGGCTGTTTCCATTGAGTTTGAATACACACACACACACACACACACACACACACACACACACACACACACACACACACACACACACACACACACACACACACACACACACACACACACACACACCACACACACACAGTACTGGGGAACATGTATGACTCTTTAGTTGATTGAGTTTGTATAGGTTAACACATTCACTCTAATTACGTTTTTATTATTTATTCTTTCTACCACCGAACGAATTAATGCAGTTTTAGGGAGTGTGGGTCGTTGTGGGTCCCGTGGCAGCAGGAATAGATCGTTAGCCTAGTTTATTAGAGAGGTTGTTAGACAAAAAGTATGTTAGAAAGATGCTGGAGTACCGTATATTGTTCTCTAAGTATGGTGGTAGAATATGCCGGGGTAGATTATTTTGTACGATGTGCTGGGGCAGATTGTTTTGTAAGTGTGGATGAAAGATGCTGGGGTTATCATCATCATCATCATCATCATCATCATTACCTGTCAACCTTCATATTTTAATGACACTAAACAAACTATTATCCCAGCCCGTATAATGACGCTTTTTACTTTATATTGCTGAAGCACTTGCCAGCTGATTCCATGGTATGTGGGCTAAAACGCATGTACTGGAGGGGTTAAGGGAGGGTAAAGTAGCGTATGAGAGCACTTAAGTGAGTGTATGGCCAAGAATACACACTTAAGTCTGCAGATAAAGTTGGAATCAAGGAAGTGACGGCGAGAGAAGTGCCAGCTGATGTCATGGTATATTTGGTACTACCCCCCCCCTTCATTCGCTCTCTCTCTCTCTCTCTCTCTCTCATCTAATATTTCTTTCATCTGCCTCATTTTACTGTTTTTCATTGAACTTTTTCATTCCTTCTCTTCCAGTTTTCGTCTCTGTCTGTCTGTCTGTTTGTCTCTCTCTCTCTCTGTCTCTCTCTGTCTCTCTCTCTCTCTCTCTCTCTCTCTCTCTCTCTCTCTCTCTCTCACACGTCTTCCGCCCTTCCCCTCTTCGGCTGCTTCTTATTCATAGCTCTTCATCATTCTTTCCCCCACCCCTGATAGACTTCTCTCTCCTCTGTACATTCTTCGTCACCTCTGCTGTCTTCTCTGTTTCAGCGTTTTATTTCATCCTTGGGTCTTCGTCTGGACAGTAATTTAACTCTGTCCTTTATCCTTCATTCCATTCCTCAGTAACCTCGTTTTTACTTTATTGATTATTCTGTTCCCTGTGTTTTTATTTTTACCTTTTGCTTTTTCCTCGACGCATCTTTTTTTTTTAATTGTATATCTTGTTTTTATTTTTATATTTTCCTCGATTTTCTTTATAGTTTATGTGCCCTCTCCCTCCCTCATCCCTGCTCTTACCTTCCTCCCTTTCCTAAGTTCCTCCCTGATGGCATATTTTTTACCTCCCTTATTTTCTTTTCTTCGTCTGCCAACCTTTACCTTACACATTGTTTTGTCTACTTTCCCTCCCTCCCTTCTCTCTCTCTTCCTTTCCTCCTTACTTTTTGCTCCACCGTTTTTCATCTCGTCGTCTCTCGTAGCATCTTTTTTCCACCTCCCTTCTTTTTTTCAAACCATCCCTTTTCGTCACGTATTCTGCTGACGTCATTCGAGTTAGGGTTACGTAGCGAGACCAAATAAGATGTTTTCCAGTTCATTCAGAAGCCACAGAAGTTTTTGAAATTGTGTGTGTGTGTGTGTGTGTGTGTGTGTGTGTGTGTGTGTGTGTGTGTGTGTGTGTGTGTGTGTGTGACGTCAATTGGTGTGTATAGGATGAGTATTGGTTCATTTACTCTTATAACTTGTGGAAGAAATTACTTTTTTTTTTTTTTTAGGTCTTCCCGGTGTGATTGTGTGTTTGTGCAAGAGAGCGTGATTGAGTTTGTGTGTGTGTGTGTGTGTGTGTGTGTGTGTGTGTGTGTGTGTGTGTGTGTGTGTGTGTGTGTGTGACGTCAATTGGTGGTGTGTAGGATGAGTGTTGGTTCATTGATTTTAACTTGGGAAAGAAATTACCGGGTCTCTTTTTTTCTTAGGTCGTACCTGGTGTGATTGTGTAAGAGAGCTTGATTGTGTGTGTGTGGGTGTGGGTGTGTGTGTGTGTGTGTGTGTGTGTGTGTGTGTGTGTGTGTGTGTGTGTGTGTGTGTGTGTGTGTTATAATTGTTACCAGTGTTCAGTAATTATAGTGTAATTTGTATCTGGTAGTTTGTGATGAGGTTATATACAGTAATTGAATATGGCTAAATGTATTCCATGTTTGTCTATTTAGTATACCTGCCACAAATATTTTATACCGTATACGTATGGAGCCGTTCCTTTTACGCCCCTTTTTACCGTATTTTAAAACTTGTTGCGTATTTAACTCTCTCTCTCTCTCTCTCTCTCTCTCTCTCTCTCTCTCTCTCTCGTTTTCTTATATTTCTTTTGTTATCCTTCGCAGTCTTTGCTTTTCGAACTCTCTATTACCCTTCAGAAAGATTAAATAAAATGAGGACTCCTATATATGGCCTATCCTGTAGCTATATATATTGCCCGGAACATTAATACTCTCTCCTTTGAATACTTTTTTCCTATATTTTCCCCTTTTAACTTTTCCGTAACCTGAAACTTACCGGCATCTTATAGTTTATCTAAGGAGTCAATACCCTCGTCCTCGCTCGTGCGTTCGATGCAGAGGACGGTTCTTCGGTCCTGTAGTGGCACGGAGGGGAGTAGGAGTGTCATTTTCCCCTATTGATACTTCACTGTGTATTCCCTGGCTTTAGACCCATGTAAATCGAATGGGGTATAGGACTGGGTGTTACTGTGAGAAGCTTAAACTTTTTACCGCTAGGCTTGTCATTTTCCCCTGTATATGAGTGAGGGGTGTGTGAGCTGGGTTCAGGGCAGTGAAATGGCGGGGGACAGGGCGACGTGGAGTCGATTTGTTTGTGGCCACCCCGTATGGGATTAAGGCGTCTGGGAATAGGTAGATAGATTAATACTTCACTGTAAATGCCTGGCTTTGAACTCCCACACCTCGATGGGGTTAATGTAGACGTGTGTGTTACTGATATAAATTTAACTACCTGGTATTTTATTGCTAGGATTTCTCTCTGATGGCCAAAATCGTCTGGCGTTTGACTAATTAGAATTGCTACGTATACCAGTGGCAGAAAAAAGGTCGTATACTCAAGATATCCTGGTATTTTAAGCCTCTGATTGCCAAATATGCCCTGGTATTTTTAACCTTGCACCTCTAGAACGTCTGTCAGATGAACAAAATATTCTGGTGTTAGCTTCCCTTTAATACGTAATTCCATCAACCGCTGCGACCTGGTTGAGAGAGGGAGGGAGGGAGGGAGGAGGGGAAGCATCTCTTGCTCTCCTTACCTCCACCTCATAGAGTAAGATATCATAGTCATAGAGTTTGTAACAAGCAGCCTCGAAAGGACCATAAAATCTAGTGCTATTTACTTCCCTTTGTACCCCTTTGTATATTTAGTTTTGTAAGTTCGAAGACTCCTGTTTGTTTTTCTTTGTACCTCTTTGTATTAAGTACTTGTAGATGGTAAGAGTTCCTGACCATACGCGCTGATTAGGGATTGTGTGCCGTGTGTATTGAAAAGGATGAGTTGTGGTGGCACGTGTGTTTTATTTTATTTTTGTAGATTATGGAAGTGATGGTATTTTGGGCTTGCCCTTTGTAATCGGGTTAGAGGCGTTGTGAGAAGGTGTTTGTTATGTAAATCATCCTCTGCGCGCTCATAATGTGGTGGGGGAGAGAGAGAGAGAGAGAGCGGGGGGGAATGTGTGCCGGGTCAAAGAGTGAAAGAGAGAGAGAGAGAGAGAGAGAGAGAGCCAGGTAAAAGAATGATGGGAAGAGAGAGAGTGCCAAGCAAAAGAGTGAAGGGGAGAAGGTGGAGAGAGAGAGAGAGAGAGAGGGGGGGGGAGTGTGCGTGCCAGGTAAGAGAGTGAAGGAAAGCGAGAGACTGAAGTGGAGAGAAGGAGAGTGCAGTGAAGGAGGGATAGAGGGAGTGAGTGGTGGAGGGAGAGGGAGACTGTAATGAAAAGTGGGAAGGGAGAGTTGTCGAGGAGAGGGGGGAAAAGGAGAGTGATGTTAAGGGAAGGAGGGAGAAAGTGGTGGAGGAAAGGGAAGGAGGGAGAGTGGTGGAGGAAAGGGAAGGAGGGAGAGTGGTGGAGAGAGAAAGAGGGAGAGTGGTGGAGAGGGAAGGAGGGAGAGTGGTGGAGAAGAGGGAAGGAAGAGCAGGATAAGGTGAGACGTAAAGTCGATGTTGATGGAGTGATGAAGGAAGGAGGTTGAGGAAGGCTTCTGACGCTGATAGGAGAGAACGAGAAGAGTAGATTATGAAGAAGAGAGAGAGAGAGAGAGAGAGAGTATTGGTATGTGAAAGAGGAGTTAGAAGAAAGATGAAATAAAGATAATGAGAGGAGAGGGGGAAAAAAGTGGGGCGGGGGTGGAAGGGTGAGGTAGGGGGTGTGCTGGTGGAGAAAGGAAAGTGTATGGTGTGTGGAGGAGGACTTGGGAGTAACAAAAAGGTGGAGCAGGTGGTGGAGGAACTTGAAGATGTGATGTGGAAAGTGTAGTACCCGGTATCAGAGGAGAGCGACTTATTTGTATAGTCGGGATCAGTAGTCATGTCTCCTCTCCTCTTTTCTCCATGGACTTTGAAAATCAGTGTGATGAATCCGTAGCAACCAACACTGATGACTTTTTTTTTTTTAGCCAGAGATCAGTGTCATCAGTGTCGGTAGCTTCGGATTCACCACACTCATTTTCATACATCTAATGGAGAGAGAAGCAGGCGAGGCGAAAGGACTTTTGATGCCGACTGTACAACACAGGTAATCTTTAATCATGTGATAATCATCATCATCATCATCATCATCATCATCATCATCATCATCATCATCATCATAGCTAATAATAATAATTACAGAAAGACGTCAAAATAACGGATGAAAGTAGCCATGACCTCTTTTGTGTTGAGAAAAATGAAATCTAAGGTCTACATATTGTTTTTTTTTTTATTCCTTTTTCGGTATCGTGTTGCAGTATTTCATTTTTGTGGTCTGGGAAAGAAGAAATCGTAGGACTGGACTACAATATTCTTATTTAGATTAATATTAAATTTCACTAAATAATATCAGGGAGGATATTTTTTGGCTTCTTGTATATATATATATATATATATATATATATATATATATATATATATATATATATATATATATATATTTTTTTTTTTTTTTTTTTTTTTTTGACAAAGTGAGGTGAAAGTAATGGTAGTTATGTTAATTATTTTTTTGTTTTTGAAAAGTGGAGTGGGAACGGTAAGTTTTTCGTTTATTTGTGTGTGTGTGTGTGTGTGTGTGTGTGTGTGTGTGTGTGTGTGTGTGTGTGTGTTTGATTTTCCTAATTAAAAATCTTCTTGTTTTACCTGAAGTGACACGCAGGTAGGAAAATGGGGAGGGAGAATGTGGAGCGACAGTGAAGCAGGGAGAAGCGTACCCAGCCCGACTTCTTGACGCTCCCAGCTTCGTCACCAAGTTAAAAAAAATGTTAATTGAGTGTCTGGGAGGGGGAGGTGACGTGAGGGGCCAGGTGAAGACGGGGAGGGAGGGAGGTGGGTTAGGGGGGATGGAGGGGAGGTAGAAGGAGGTAGAGTGGAGGAGGAGAAGGTGGAGATTATTTAAGGAGGAAGAAGTGGAGAGAAAGTGAAACAGGACGAAGGAGTGGAGGTTAGAAAGGAGGATTAGAGAGAGAGGGAGATGGAGGAAAGGGAAAGTAAGGAGGGAGGGATGAAAGAAAGGGAAAGGGGAGGAAAGCGATGGAGGAAGGGAAGGGTATGAAAGTAAAAGTGTGAGAGGAAGGGATGGATGAAAGGGAAGGGGAAGAAGAATGAGTCGTTGTGTACTGATTAATTGGGCCAAGTGTGGAATTGTGTATGGTGTTTAACTTAACTTTGCGACATTGGCATATACACTGGTTTGCTGGTACACACACACACACACACACACAAACACACACACACACACACACACACACACACACACACACACACACACACACACACACACACACACACACAGTACAGTCACACGTGCGCACTCAGAGTAGCAGTGATTCACTTTACACACACACTGACACACTATCCTACAGACACACCCAGACACAAGGCGGGTCTGTGAAGGGGGAGATAAAACGAGATACCAGAGATGCTGTGGCCTTCGTACCCTTATCAAGAGTTATCGTACATCCCATCCTGACCAGCCGTCGTATGAGTGATAGAGATTTTCGTCCTTTTGCAGCTTATTTCACATCGCTCACTGGTATAAAAAGACAGTACTAGAGTCCTGCGCCCTTTTCATATCACTTCTTCGTGACTAGCTTCATATTCTAGTGCTGATCTATTATTTTAACTCAGCTTTCAAGATGGAGATGGTAATTTTAAGCCAAGTTAGGGTAAAAAGGGTATAATCACTACTTAAGAGATGATCTGACAAGACTCTGTAACTACTTTCTTTTCAGTTGATGGTCAGGTGTAGTCAGATTGGAGGATAAATTTGACTTGTAACCAAGGAGACTCGTTCCTATCTCACATGTGAGGACATCTCGTATTGAGGTTGTGAGAGTGGGCCAGTTCTCTTAGATGAAAACAAAGTAGCCAGTGTACTGACATAAAGTGTACCGCATAACTGTTCATTTTCGGTACATAGCCAGTCACCTTGTTCCTCTATGTGGCCAAACTTATTACCTTATTGTCATGTACCGTATCTTACATTCCCATCTGGCAAACCCTTGTGCTTTATCAGAAGAATTATTGATATTTTTAATCCTACTGTAAGTGAACTGTGCCGGTTAAAAAAAATATCCTTACCTTGGTGATTGATGGGTTTGCAGGGAACGTTTTTATTTTTTCGTTTTTTTCTTCTTTTTTGTGCAAATGATTCCAGACGCAGTTTATTTCGTGCTATAGAAGGTTCAATCCGGCTGTGTTATTAGAAATCGCAGGCATAAATACGAAGTTACTGAAGACCTAAAACTCCCAGCCTGTGACTCAAAATGTAAAGACAGAAAGTGAGATCGTCAAACCACATGTAGAGAATCATCATACATCGCCATCTGCTTAACCCTTCGTGCCCTGTGATGAGTTATCGTACCGTCCAGCCTCATTCAGACTTTCGTACCATACCATAACTTGAGAAGAATTATCACATCTCTCTTACGTTTTGTTGTGGTGGCCCCAGACGCATTTGAAACATGAACCCAGTGGACTGCAGGCTGAAGTCGTCCAGCTGCGGTTTACATTACATCTTTCAGGGGATTGGGAGGGAGTTGAGGGATGTTTTTAGCTATAGCCAGGCAGTAGAGCCCCCCGAATATATCAGTGTCACCACGTTAAGGCCTCCCACTCCAGGCCTTCTTCCCTTTCCACGTATTCATATAGAAACCACTTTACGTTTCAAGGAGAATGTTCGTATATGCATTTTATCTGGCACGTGAATGTTATCAAGTAAATGTATAGAATTCTTTAGTACAAGCATATAATGTAGCGCCTTAAAGTGTACACTATAATCATCCATTGTAACTCCTTATCCGAGTAGGCTAGTCTTCACACCGATACCAAATCATGATAACCGTTACTCTCTTATCTGCTGAGGGGATAGTAGTGAAAATGGCTGATTGAACTGAGTGTTATACTGGAATTGGCTTTATGAATCCTTTATATGTTTAGAAACGCATTAGTTTTATAGTACATTATTATTCAGTCATTTGGATAATAGTATGTTTAGTGGAGGTAAATATTTCCGTATATACCTGTGCGATATGTATTTGAGTACCGTACATACGTGTGTTGATGTATTATTTCTAATTTTGTGTAGTTATCTTTCATTTATCGATAGTAGCTTATTATTATTATTATTATTATTATCATTATTACCTTATTATTGTTGTTGTTGTTAATTGATAATCCTTCTTTCTCCATCTCTTTTCTTCTCATTATTATTATTATTATTATTATTCCCCGCGAATTGCTGGTTTCATCTGTCATGGTGGTGCTCCTCATGGTAGACTTAATGTCCAAAAATGTGTACTTTCTTCCGTGGTTCATCGTTTTACTCGTACAGTCGCTTGTTTGTGTTGGGTCTTCCTGGTGTTCCCTGTATAGTTAGTTTTGGTGGTGGTAGAGTTGTTGATGGTGGTGGTGGTAGAGTTGGTGGTGGTGGCTGTGGTGGTCGTGGTATTGTGGCGCTGCTTGGGGGGGGGGGTCTAAATTGGGATGTACAGTAATGCCATAGCCTATAAATATACCGGTAATTGATTCCCTCGTGGGTGTGGTGGTGTAAGGGAGGAATTTAGGCTAGTTGTGTGGCAGTATTGTGGTATGATTATGACGTAGGTTGAGTGTGGTGTTGTGGTATGGTTGTTTGGTGTAGCGTGGTGTTGTGGTGATGGTGATGATAGTAATTTGTTGCTGGTGGTGGATGTTGTGGTGTGTTGGTGTGATTTCATACCAGGGTCTAGAGTATAGTACAGTGCGTTTTGGTGTGGTGGTAACTAGTAGCTATGGTGTGTATGGATGCTGTTTGGTGTGGTGTGTTTTGTGGTGGGTATGTTGATGTTTTGTCTGGTAGTATGCTGTGATCTCTGTTTTGCGGTGGTTTATTGTGGTGTGTGATGTGGTGTGGTGTGGTATGTGGTAGTGTGAGTGTTATGGTGTGTTGTGTGGTGTAGTGTTGTGTGGTGTGGCGTTCTCTGCTGGTATGATGTTATGGTGTGATGCGGTGTGGTATAATGGGCTTTTTGGTATGATGGGTACGGTATGATATTATAGTACCGGTTATACTAAAAATAGGTATAATGTATAGGGGAGATATATATTCAGAGAGTCAGGGCAGTGAAGTACCAGTGTAGTGTTATTCAGAGGGTGGTATGTGTGTGGGTGGGGAGGCGTGTGTGTGTGTGTGTGTGTGTGTGTGTGTGTGTGTTTGCTGCAGAGAGAGAGAGAGAGAGCGTAATTGAAAGATGTATATGGATAATTAGGTGGGTATTTTTTGTTTTCTGGTTTGTGTGTGTGTGAGAGAGAGAGAGAGAGAGAGAGAGAGAGAGAGAGAGAGAGTGGATGCTGGGGCGGTAGTAGCAGTATGGTGAGACGGTGAAGAGGGGTGAATGACCAGGCAATGTTTCTTTTACTATTTTGGTGTGTGTGTGTGTGTGTGTGTGTGTGTGTGTGTGTGTGTGTGTAGCGGTGAGTGGTTACAAGGCTTTTGGTGGTGTAGATGGTGTTGTCTGGTATAGAGCAATGGTAAGTGGGTGTCTGTGTGGTGTAGTTTGTGGTGGATTAGTGTAGAGGAGATGAGTGTTGCTTGAGAGGGAGAGAGTAGAAGTAAAAAGCGAATGAATGATGGACTGAAAATTGTGTGTGTGTGTGTGTGTGTGTGTGTGTGTGTGTGTGTGTGTGTGTGTGTGTCAGAGAGAGAGAGCAGTGTGTGTTTTGGCTGAGTGTAGTGGCAAGCTGGTTATTTTCAGTGGGGCTTCCTGGCTGGATGGCCCCTCCGGCTGGCGCTACGGCTGACTAATTGATAACTTGGTGGAGTGGCTGACTAATCGATATCATGGCTGACTGTTTTGATTGATACCATGGCTGACTCATCATGAATAACGTTCCTGGTAACTTGATTGTCTTATGGTGGAGTTGCCGACAAATTAATATCACAGCTGACTGTCTTTAATTGATGATATGGCTGACTAATTGAGAACTTGGTAGATTGGCTGACAATTTGATCTCATGGCTGACCTAATTAATAACCTAGCTGACAATTTCATGGCTGACGTTTGGTTCGTAAAATGGCCGTGTAAATTATATCATGGCTGACTAATTGATAACTTGGTCTAGCAGCTGACAAATTGATATCGTGAATGACTTAACAATAATCGCTGGCGAATTGATACCTTGGTGGGATGACTGAAAAATTATGTATTGGCTGACTTAAAATGTCTAATGAAATGATGGCTGACAGTGAGATCTCTAGGTTGGCCAATTGTCAGCAGGATATTGGAAACGTGGCTGACCGTAATACCCTGAATAAGCAATGGTCAGAATGATAATATGACTGGCTGACTGACGTATAATATGGCTGACTCATAATTTGACCAACTGACTGAATTACTAGCCTGCTACTTGATTTCATGTCTGACTAGCTGACAAATTGATAACATGGCTGACAGATTTATAACGATGACTGAAGTATTGATATTTGAATGCCTAATACCACGACTGACAAATTAGCTGACGTTCTAGTTGATGACACGACTGACAGACTGACTGACTGATTGATAACGCGTGTATTAGCTTGGCTCTCCTTGGTAATCCACCTGACTGACACAACAGCCGACAACAGGTATACGGATTAGAGGCTGACATACTAGGCTGACTCAGAGCTGGTTCCTCATATGGTCCAGGTGACTCAAGGTGGCATGCTGACTCAAGTGACTGACCTGGGAGATGGCTCACTAGTTGGCTCAGTGTTTTAAAGTTAGCTCTACTACCTTTACTCACATCTGGCACGCCCCTCTGACACACACACACACACACACACACACACACACACACACACACACACACACACACATACACACACACACAAAGCCTTCCATAGTCCAGAACATTTAAAGTTAGATGAGTGGGCTGTCTCAGATGACCCCAAAACGTATACAGTAATTAAAAAAAAAATAAAGATAAAGGAAGAGGTGAGAGTGGGAGAGGGTATGGGATGGGGAGGAATCACTGGGAGATTAACTTGGAAGGGGAGACAAATATAGGAGGGGGGAGAAAACGTGCGGGGTGGAGGGAAAGAGGGAGGGGGTGGGAGTGAGTTGGTTGGCGGAACGAGAGGGAAATTGGGGAAGAGTAGTTGTATGTGTGTGTGTGTGTGTGTGTGAGAGAGAGAGAGAGAGAGAGAGAGAGAGAGAGAAAGAGGAGCATGGGAGGATAGACGATACGTGAAAGTGAGTTGGTGGGACGTAATAGAAGATTCTCTCTCTCTCTCTCTCTCTCTCTCTCTCTCTTGCATCAGTGAAATTGGTGGTAGTGAATAGAAGTGAGTTTGTTCAGTAGGCTTAAAGGAACAAGAAAGCGAGTGGGAAAGTTTGTAGATGGGAGAGAGAGAGAGAGAGAGAGAGAGGAGGGAGGTAAGGGAGACTAAGTACAGGTCGTGTAGTGAACAATAAAGCAGGTTATGTAACGGTTCCTGTATTAAAAAGGATATGAGGAAGGGGGGAGGGGTA
The DNA here is from genome assembly GCF_032717465.1 of Coenobita brevimanus. Taxonomy (NCBI): domain Eukaryota; kingdom Metazoa; phylum Arthropoda; class Malacostraca; order Decapoda; family Coenobitidae; genus Coenobita; species Coenobita brevimanus. The sequence continues at coordinate 57,124,087 of NC_136966.1, forward strand.
GCAGGGGAGGTGAGAGAGAGAGAGAGAGGGGAAGGGGGGAAGACTAAAGACAGAGAGGCAGATCAAGAGAGGTAAGAAAGGGGGTTGTGAAAATAAAGAAGGAAGGTGGGAAGGAATACTGGGTAGCTGTGTTTGAAAGAGGAAACAAAGAGAATCAGATATACGCCAGAGAGAGAGAGAGAAGGGATGGAGAGAGATCAGCAGGAAGTGAAGGGAAAGAAGGAAGAGGGAGGGAACTGAATGAGGTAGTGGAGGAAAGGGGATGAGGTAAGACTGAGAAAGGACAATGGGGATATACTGTAGTTTGTGTATGTGTGTGTGTGTGTGTGTGTGTGTGTGAGAGAGAGAGAGAGAGAGAGAGAGAGAGAGAGGGATAATAAAGAAGAAGAGAGAGAATGAGGAAGAGGTGGAGGGTAGGAAGAGAAGATAGAAAGGAAGAGATACCAAGAAAGAGGAGTGATAATAAGGAAGAAGAGAGACAGTGAGGAGGAGGAGGAGGGGGATAGGACGAGAAAGGAAGGTGGAAAGGAAGAGAGAGGAAAAGAAGTAGGAGGATATGTCTGTTTGCTAGGGGTGAAGGTAGGTAAGTGGGAGGGACGGAGGGAAAAAGGTGAGGAGGGAGGGAGAAAGACAAGGAGGGAGGGAGGGAGGGAGGGAGTTTGTTATAAGAGAGGGAGATTGAAAGCGAAGAAGGAAGGGAGAGCTGGGGAGGATTACAGAGAGAGAGAGAGAGAGAGAGAATGAAGTTGCGAAGGAAAGAAAAATAAAGAATTGATTGGAGAGAAGAGCTGGGAAGAGAACAGGGAGAGAGAGATAGTAGAAGAAGGAAGGAAGGAGGGAAGGATGTTGCTAGGTGGAAGGAGGGAGAAGGAGGAATGGAAGCTGTGAAGGAGGGAGGAGGAGTAGGAGGGCATGTAATGAGGGAGGAGAGAGAGATGGTTGAGATAGGGGAGGTATGGGCTTTAAGGAGAGAGAGAGAGAGAGAGAGAGAGAGAGAGAGCGTAGAGCGGAGTAGGTAGGAAAGTGGATGATGGATGATGTATGAAGTATTGCAGAGAGAGAGAGAGAGAGAAGGGGGGGGAGTGATGGTAGAGTGGAGTAGATAAGAAAGTGGATGATGAATGACAAAGTAATGCGCTCCCGCACGTGTTAGAGAGAGAGAGAGAGAGTTGCAAGGCTCTCTCCCCCCCACCCCCCGATAAATAGCGTGCAAGAAAAGTGTGTGTGTGAGGGAGATAAGGGGAGGGGGGAGGGGTGGTGTGTGTGCTTGTGATAGAGAGAGAGAGCAAGAAGGGGAGGGGGAGTGGGGTGGGAGAGGGGGAGAGTTTGTTTACGTAGGAGGGGGAGGAAAGGGGGAAGGGGGTTCGTGAGAGAGAGAGAGAGAGAGAGTCAGGAATGTATGCCAGATAGGGGGAGAGGGAGGGGGAGAATTTATGAAGGAATGTAAGAGAGAGAGAAAGAGTTATGTAGGAATGTATGCCAGAAAGAGGGAGGGAATTGATGAAGGAATGAGAGAGGAAGAGAGATTCAGGAATGCATGCCA
>NC_136966.1:57128129-57150629 GCF_032717465.1 Coenobita brevimanus
CTTTCTCTCGTGCGCCTTTCTTCACTATCATCTTCCTTTTCTCGCCATCTTCGTCCTCTTCTCCCCATCCCCTTCATCTTCATCCTTTTCTCCCCATCTGCATCATCTCCTCATTACCCTCCCCTCCTCTCCTCTCAGTGTCCTTCCTCTCCTCCTCATCTCCATCCTTTCCTCCCCATTTTCTTTATCTCTCCGTCTCCTTCCTCTCCTTCACATCTTTCCTTCTCCCCATCCTCCATCCGCCCTCCCCTGACCTTTCCTATCTACTCTCTGATCCCTCCTCTTCCTCTCAGACGCCTTCTCTCTTCACCCACCCTATGCCTTACCCCCCCTCCTCCTCTTCCTCGACTTCGCCCCAGCCTTGTGTGAGTTCATAATACTGAGACTCATCCATTATTTGTACTTTTTTCTGAGTAAATAAATCTCATTTTCCCCCCAATTTTCAGATTAACATTACAGCAAAGTACTATTATTTATTTATTTATTTAGATTTTAATTGCCATTCAGTACAAGGCCCAGTACACTATAGGGATGGGATCTAGTTGTGTGTGTGTGTGTGTGTGTGTGTGTGTGTGTGTGTGTGTGTGTGTGTGTGTGTGTGTGTGTGTTTGTGTGTGTGTGTGTGTGATTTTTAGTGTAACATCGCTTTCTAAGGTTGCTGGTATCTGTATTAAGTTTGTATATCTCGTCTGTCTATGTCTGTCTGTCTGTCTGTGTCTGCCTGTCTGTCTGTCTCTCTCCATGACGGTGCCTGTGTCTAGGGGCGTCGAAGAGAGGACGTCTTGTCTTAACTTAGTGTAACTTTTGCTTCTACTCGACTTACCGGTGTCTGTCTTAGAGTGTCCGTCTGTCAGCCATCCTCTCTCTCTCTCTCTCTCTCTCTATTTTCCCCTTGACGGTGCTTGTTATCTGAGTGTTGACTTCGATAAAAATAAATAAACAAACAATAAAAGACCCAGACATCGCCGCTGCTCTTTCCACTCGGCCATCGACCCCCATCCCTCGACATATCTCCTTCTCGTGTATGTACCTCCCTTGTTTCACGTCTCATTCTACTATCTACTATTCTACGTCTACCCTCGCTGTCACCATGTTCTATTGAGACTTACCTTTATCAGTAATTTGCGTCTACCGATACATGATTATATAGAGAAGCAGAAGAAGGAATACCCAGGAACCCAAATGTATTCTCCCGGTTCGTCACTTCATTGCATTTGTAGACCTTGATTCTCGTCAGTCAAGGAAGCTCCCTAACACCTTTTTCTAAGCGATTTATGTAGCCTATGACATCTTACTGCCCTCGCCTGTTATATAAATCCTTCTGTGCCATACTGTGCATAAATAGCGTACAATAGAATATTAACCAGACATATCCAAAAATAAATCGGTAAAGAAGAGGTGTTAGGCTTCCTTACGCGGTCCTTAGTCTATTTGTTCATCTCATATCTTCACACATTTCCCACTTTTTGTTTTTATTTTTATTTTTATTTGTCGTATACGGTGTGTTGTTATAATTCAAGTGTCATAGTTGCACGTTGTTGCTCACCTGCCACGCAGCCGGATCCGCTGTAGCCTGGTGGTAATGTGTTCGTGTCTGGGTCTGTGTGTGCCCCTGCTGGACATTCAGTGTGGATGCTGGTGGTATATCTTTTCATGTGCTTGCATATGTACGTGTCCTGTCGATGGTATTGCAGACCGACGCAGACAGCCAGTACTAAAACTGGACTAAAGCATTCATCGCTTTCACCACAGACGCTCATTCTCCATGTGAACTGTTTCCTCGCTACTTATCTAGCCAGGGAGGAATTACTTCTGGCTACCCCTCTCCGTCTGAGGAGGAGGTCCGATCCTTCAGTGAACCTCATACTATGGTAGGCTACAGTTACAGCCGCCGTACCAGCGAAGGTCTTAAAGCATTGCTGCTGCTGCTGCTTATCACCGGGTTGAATTTGGTAGCATATACAAACACATCTGGAGATTCGTCATTCTGTTAACGACTCAGCAGTTATTATTACAGCTGCTGGTGACAGTGCTATGCATTGTAGACAAGTGCTTACCATCACTAGCATTTGTAAGTGTCCACTAAAACTGTTACTACGGCATGGTGGTTGCGTGGGTAGCGTGCCTGACATCATCCTACTCATGGTGTGTAGACCTTGATCTCACTAAGCCGAGGTCAGTGCACAACTGAGGTTGACATTTATGTGGGGGTGCTGGCTTGTGGTCCGTCCACATAATATTAACACTCAGTCATGGTGTCCTGATTGCCATATCCAAACTGTTACAAACATTACCATAATAACAATATGGGTTTCCAGTTGCACCTCTCACTTCCAGTCTAAATCCCTCCTCAGCAACAACCAAATCGTGCTCGGGATATGGACGGGTGAGAGCTCTTCGTCCAGTGAGAGGCGCTGTTTTCCAACCCAAAGTAACACTTGATTTTCATGACCCATAAAACACGCCTTCAATGTGTACAGCTGCCTATCTGTTAAGTGACTTACGCAAAACGGACGCTGTAAAGTACGTGGCTACAGCTGCACCACACTACACACCACACTACATACCACCACACAGTACTTAATGATTTCCAAACACGGGCAGAGAGAGTGAGTTTGTGTCAGTATGTGTGTTTGTGTGTCCGCGCGCGCTCGTGACTTTTGGGTTAGATGGAAGGGTGAATTAAGCAAAGAGGGCGTGGTGGTGGAGAGGGTGGGGGGGGAGGGTGAGGGTGGAGTCGAGCCACCAAGGCGTCACTCCGATTAGACAGTGGGTGTGTGGCTGGCTTGTGTTGCCCCCACCCCACCTACACACCACACTACACTACACACACACACACACACACACACACACACACACACACACACACACACACACACACACACACACACACACACACACACACACACACACACACACACACACACACACACACACACACACACACACACACACACACACACACACACACACACACACACACACACACACACACAAAATCAATGCGAAACAACACAAACATATTAGGACCCAGAGAACTACCTTGGGGAATCGAAGTTCTGTGTTTCTCATTTGTTACTGGATAAGGGATGACACGTGGGTGAGGACGAGGGTGGCAGGGGAAGGAGGGAAGGAAGGAAGGGGAAAGGGGGGGTAGTAGGATAGGGGGGAAAGGGGGAATAGTAGGATAGGGGGGAAAGGAAGAAGGATGGAAGGGAAAGAAGAGGGGGGTAGCCTGGGAGGGGGGAAAGAGAAAGGAAGGAGAGGAACGAAGGAAGGAAGAGGGTAGTAAGATCAGGAGGAGGAAGAAGGAAGGAAGGAAGGAAAGGAAAGAAGAAAGGGTTACTAAGGGACAGAGGGAAAGAAACGGCTGAGGGAGGGAAGTAGGGAGGAAGGAAGGAAGGGAAAGAAGAGGGATAGTATGCTTGGAGGAAAAATAGGGATAAGGAGGGAAGTAAAGTATGGTATGAGACAGACTACGGATGGAGGGAGAGAAGAGGATATGGGTCATGAAGGACAGGAGGGAGGAGGAGAAAAAGAGCAGCCACGGGGGAGAGAAGGGACGGAGGAATGGGAGAGGAGTGAGGGAGGGAGAGAGGAAAGTAAGGGAGGAGATGGAGAAAAGGAGGTAAATTAAAAGAGAGGTGAAGGAAAGAAACTAACTAGAGAAGGAAAATGGAAAATGGCAAGGGATTACGATACATTGAAAAAGCTTCGATGATAAAGGCCATAAAACATGTACCAGACGTGTCCAAGTGAAAATGGAGAGAGAGAGAGAGAGAGAGAGAGAGCGTTGGTATGTGGAGAGAGGAAATAACAGAAGAGTCACGATATATTTTAAAGCAACATTAATTGAAGAGAGAGAGAGAAAGAGAGGAGGGGGGGAGATTAAAGAGATGCCATGGGAGAGGGAGAGGGGGCAGAGAGTGATGGAAGAGGTTTATATAGAAGTACAAACACACACACACACACACACACACACACACACACACACACACACACACACACACACACACACACACACACACACAGACGTACACATGCACTGCCAAGGATCATCTTATCAAGTAGCAACACAGGGTTGCCTCTCTCTCTCTCTCTCTCTCTCTCTCTCAACTGTAATTAATGGAAAGTGAGGCAGGAGGGGAGTAAAGGGAAATGTACTTTGGTATCATACTTTTTAATGAGAGAGAGAGAGAGAGAGAGAGAGAGAGAGAGAGAGAGAGAGAGAGAGAGAGAGAAACTGGGGTGTACAGACTAATGGGAGTGCCAGACGAGACCTCCCATGACGTCACCAGGGAGGGCAGGAGGGAGAGAGAGGGGGGAGGGAGGGAGGGTGTGGGTGGAGACAGGTGGACAGAGGGAGGGAGGGAGGGAGGGAAGGTAGGTGGAGGACCAAGGGAGGGGGTAATGGGTGGAGACAGGACAGAGGAGGAAGGAGGGAGGGAGAAAAATAGAGGGAGGAGATGAAGGGAAGGGAAGGAGGGAGAGAAACGTGGGTGGAGGAAGAAGTTGGTAGGATGGAGGAAAGGAAGAAGGGAAGGGATTGAAGGAAGGGATGGAAACAGTAGGAAGGGGGAAGGAGGGAGGGAAGGAATGGGTAGGGACAAAAGCTGAAGGAAAAGGGGAGGGAGAGTAAAAGGGGAGAGTTGGTAGAGGGCTTCCTGAAACAAACTGAAAATTACACACACACACACACACACACACACACACACACACACACACACACACACACACACACACACACACACACACACACACACACACACACACACACACACACACACACACACACACACACATCCTAAAATAATCTACGCCATTCACTTTACCAGTATCTTATTTCTCTCTCTCTCTCTCTCTCTCTGTTATGGTAGAGAGAGAGAAGGGGGAGACTGTAGGGATGGAGAGAAGATGGATTGGTACGGAGGCAAGGCATGAGGTGGAATAGTAAGGGGAGGAAATCTGGCGAGAGGGAGAGAGAGAGAGAGAGAATACAAATAACTCGTATAATTATAATAATCGGTTTATCGCTTAGCCAACATAATCGGCATTGATACAGAATATTACACAAGGAAATACAAAGCTGCGGTAGTATTACAAATATGTATTAGTGTTACTGTAGGACACTGTTTTGACTGCTTGATGGTTTTAAATAATCCACTAAAGCTGTAACGTAATAGAAAGGTGTTCAGTATACGTAGATTATCATTATTAGTATTTTTATTATTATTATTATTATTTTAGATACCGTGTGTGTGTGTGTGTGTGTGTGTGTGTGTGTGTGTGTGTGTGTGTGTGTGTGTGTGTGTGTGTGTGTGTGTGTGTGTGTCTGCCTGCATCTCTCATCGCCTGGGTAATGGAGAGAGTTTTATTTCGACTCCCCTTCCTGCTTCCCCACTATTTTTTGTTTTTCTTGCTGTTTTCTTATACAGCGTCTTGCCTTCTCACTTCCCTTCCATATATCATGCCCTTCCGTTTCGCTGCAAGACTCCTTAACCCCTTCAGCACGAGGATTTATTATTGTTATTATTATTGTTGTTGTTATTTCTTTTATTATTATTATTGTTGTTATTTTATTATTATTATTTATTACAGTATTACCATCTACTACCGCTACTACTATTTCCACTACTACTGCTGCTACAACTACTACTACTACTACTACTATTACTGCTGCTGCTGCTACTACTACTACTGCTACTACTACTATTATTACTACTACTACTACTACAACAACAACAACAACAACTACTACTACTACTACTACTACTACTACTACTACTACTACTACTACTACTACTTCTACTACTACTACTACTACAACTGCTGCCGCTGCTGATATAATAAACATATGGTATTCTTTTAAAAATCATGTAACGTTAAATCAGCTTAGGAAAGAAAAAAGAGGAGCAGTGAAAGGAGTAGCAGTGGACGCCATGACCATTCTTAAAATGCAAATTGTTGGAAGGCTTTTGTCAGTAGTTACGTATTTCGAAATTACTGACGAAGAGAGTGAGTTTTTGAATTCATTTTGACTTGGTATATAAAACTTCAAAAAAATACTGGGCACCATTGACTAATAATTCTCTCTCTCTCTCTCTCTCTCTCTCTCTCTCTAGCATTGAGATTTTTTATGTGGGGGGGGGTCAGTAAAATGCGGAGGTGGGAAAGGGTGTAAAGTTTGGGGGGGGGGGGAGCGGACCCCGTGCCCCCTCCTCCACTCTCCCCCTCCCCATTCCCCCTTCCCCCCGACTGAGGACGATAATAAGCGAGTTTGGAAAAATGTGTACTGTACATTTTTCCTCTCTCTCTCTCTCTCTCTCTCTCTCTCTCTCTCTCTCTCTCCATCTATCTATCTATCTATCCATCCATCTGGCGACTGGGGTGGGTGGGTGGATAGGGAGTGCAATATTCACCTTTATACCCACAGTAATAAATAAATAAATAAAGACAGAAGAAGTTGCCATTAACACTAGAAACACACTTGGTTATGAGACTTTTGTTATTAAGATTATTTTTTTACGCTCTGGCTAAATAAGAAGAAGGCAGAGCTCAAGGTAACATTTAGAAACATTCATTTGACGGTGTGTGTGTGTGTGTGTGTGTGTGTGTGTGTGTGTGTGTGTGTGTGTGTGTGTGTGAGAGAGAGAGAGAGAGAGAGAGAGAGCGAGGGCTTGTGTGAAAGAAAAAGTGTGAAAAAGAGTGAGGAATTTAAGTGTGCAAGCCAAGCCAGTATGAGAGTAAGTGTGACGTCAAGGGTGAGCGGGAATGGAAGTGAGCCAGGGTGAGAAAGTGTGAGTATGCGAGGGTGAGAGAGAGGGAAGGGTGAGCGAGGGTGAAAGTGAGATATTAAAGTTTTGTGCTGGTGAGGTTGTTGAGTGTGTGGGAGGGTATGTGATAGGAGAGAGAGAGAGAGAGAATGTCGCTTCATGGCGTCCTTATCTTCACCCTTCCACTTTTACGATTCTCTCTCTCTCTCTCTCTCTCTCTCTCTTTCTCTCTCTCTCTCTCTCTCTCTCTCTCTCTCTCTCTCTCTCTCTCTCTCTCTCTCTCATTTTTATTTTCTTTATATATGTATCTATATTCCCTTCCTAATTCTCTAACATCCTTCCTTCCAATCTCTATGTTTCTCTTTCTTCCTTCATCTTACTTTCTCTCTTCCATACCATCTTGCTTTCAGTCTTTCTCATCTTCCTTATTCATGTCTCTCTGCTCCCGTCATTTCCCTTCATCCCGACCCCACCTTCAGTCTGTTTTCTCTCTCATTTCCTCCTATTTGTCCATCCATAATCTTTATTGGATGTCCTGCCCTTCCGCGTTGCTTCCTCCACTGTCTTCTTCCTTCTTCTTCCTTCTCCCAAGTCTTCTTCCTTCTTCTTCCTTCTCCCAAGTCTTCTTCCTTCTTCTTCCGTCTCCCAAGTCTTCTTCCTTCTTCTTCCGTCTCCCAAGTCTTCTTCCCTCCTTTATTTCCTTCCTTTTTCCCATCCCTTTCCTTTCCTCCGCCGTTCCTTCTTTATTTTTTCCCACTTCCTTCCCTCCTTCCTTCCTTCCTTTCATTTTCCTTCCCTTCCTTCTTCCCGCCTTCCCTTCCTTCCTTCGTCCCTTCTTTCATTCTTATTCCTTCCACCCTTCCTCGTCTTTCTCCCTTCCTTATTCTCCCTCCACTTTTATCTCTTCTCTTCCTTGTCTTCCTTTCTGTCCACCTCCCTCCTGCATATTTCTTCCAATCATCTTTTTTCTTCTTTATATCATGCGTTTCTCATCTTATCTCCATTATTTTCTCTTTCCTTTTTTCCTGTCTTCCTTCCTCTTCCTCATCCCCATATTTCTCTTTCGTCTCTTTCTTTCTTTCTTTCTTTCTTTTCTTTCTTTACCCTTCTTTACCCTCTCTGTCTGCATCTGCTTCATATTATTTTCCTGCTGTTTTTAATTAGCGACCGCTGTGTTTTTATTTCTCTCTCTCTCTCTCTCTCTCTCTCTCTCTCTCTCTCTCTCTCTCTCTCTCTCTCTCTCGAAATAAGCTGAAAAAAGGGACGAAAATTTGGACCAAGTTAAGGCGAAAGGAGTATAGGAGATCAGAGGACATTGATTCTTATCGTGTTAAAGTGTCAGGATTGGATTGATTGTCAGCCATATCACTTACACTAACTTGGTATGATTAGGAGAGAGAGAGAGAGAGAGAGAGAGAGGGAGGGAAAGAGAGAAAGAGAGGGGGGGGGTCTGTATAAGGCGTAGTTCGTTGGAGAATTCGAGGAAGAGAGAGAAGGAAGAAAGAGAGGAGCGAGGCCAAGTGAGAGAAAATATTAGAGAGAGAGACTTGAAGGTAAGAGAGAGGAAGGAAGAAGACAAAATTAAAGAGAAGTGGGAGATGGGAAGAGAGTAGAAAGAGAGGAAGAGTGAAAGAAGAGAAGGAACAGAAGAAAATATGGGAAGAGTTGGAAGAGGAAGAGAGAAAGGTGGTAATGGCAAAATACAGGTGGGGAGAGAGAGAGAGAGAGAGAGAGAGAGAGAGAGAGAGAGAATACCTGCTCTAGGCTATGTAAGAATATAAAGGGGATAGAGCATCATAAGTGAGAGAGAGAGAGAAAGAGAGAGAGAGAGAGAGACTACTTGCTCTAGGCTATGTAAGAGTTTAAAGGGGATAGAGCATCATAAGTGAGAGAGAGAGCGATAGAGAGAGAGAGAGACTACTTGCTCTAGGCTATGTAAGAGTATAAAGGGGATAGAGCATCATAAGTGAGAGAGAGAGAGAGAGAGAGAGAGAGAGAGAGAGAGAGAGAGAGAGAATACCTGCTCTAGGCTATGTAAGAGTTTAAAGGGGCTAGAGCATCATAAGTGAGAGAGAGAGAGGGAGAGAGAGAGAGAGAGAGAGAGAGAGAGAGAGAGAGAGAGAGAGAGAATACCTGCTCTAGGCTATGTAAGAGTATAAAGGAGATAGGGCATCATAAGTGAGAGAGAGAGAGAGAGAGAGAAGACTACCTGCTCTAGGCTATGTAAGAGTATAAAGGAGATAGAGCATCATAAGTGAGAGAGAGAGAGAGAGAGAGAAGACTACCTGCTCTAGGCTATGTAAGAGTTTAAAGGGGATAGAACATCATAAGTGAGAGAGAGAGAGAGAGAGAGAGAGAGAGAGAGAAGACTACCTGCTCTAGGCTATGTAAGAGTTTAAAGGGGATAGGGTATTATAAGTGAGAGAGAGAGAGAGTCGGAGGAAAAATAAGAATAATTGGAGAAGGAATGATATTAATAGGAGTAATTAAGAAAAGAAATACTAGTAGGGAAGCAGTTAGGGAAGAATACAAGCAGTCAGGAAGAGGAGGGAGAGTAGGGAAGTAAAGGAGGAGGAGGGAGAATGGAGAGAGGAGGAGAGTAGGAGGTGAAGGACGAAGGTGTAGAATAATAAGAGTCTAGAGAGGAGGAGGAGAGGAGGAATTGGTGGAGGAAGGTGTAGAGTAGTGAGAGTGGGGAGAGGAGGAGGAAGAGAACAAGGAAGGAAGTGAAGAAGGAGAAAGAGTGACGAGAGAAGAAGAGTTGGGAAGGAAGTGAGGAAGGATAAAGAGTGGAGAGAGGAGAAGGAGGAGAGTAGGGAAGGAAGTGTGGAAGGGGTAAGAGTGGAGAGAGGAGGAGGAGGAGAGTTGGGAAGGAAGTGAGGAAGGAGAAAGAGTGGAGAGGAGGAGGAGGAGGAGGAGGAGAGTTGGGAAGGAAGTGAGGAAGGAGAAAGAGTGGAGAGAGGAGGAGGAAGAGAGTAGGGGAGTTAGTGAGGAAGGAGAAAGAGTGGAGAGAGAAGGAGCAGAAAGAATCGAGAGAGGAGGGTGGAAGTTGTAAATGCTGTGAGTGTTAAGAGAAATACTGTAGTGTTGTATATGAATTAGTTACATAGACGTCACAGACCTTGAGATCCCTATTAAGTGTCCCGGTATCTTTATTAAGAGAGGAGCAACTTAAGAAAATTCCAAGGCCCGTATTCTCCTCGGTTATGGAAGGTCCCTTACGCCTTTTCCTAATCGATTTATTTTCCCTATTACAACGAACTGTCCTCTTCCGTGTTTATTAATTCTTTGTATTAACGCCATACTTTGCATAAATAACGTTCACAGGAATATTAACTGGCCATATCCAAAAATAAATCGCTGAGGAAAAAATGTTTGGGGGTCTCCTTATCCAACGACAGTCCTCTAGACACGACAAAAGGAAGTTTCAGTAGAGAGGATAATAATGATAATAATAATAATAATAGTAATAATAATAGTAGTAGTAGTAATAATGATAATAGTAATAATAATGATAATGATAATAATAAAAAAAAATACACTCCCGGTATGTTAAGTTCATCACAAAAAGAGAGAGAATATGGCAAGATTGATGATAGTGATAGTGATAATGATGATTGTTATTATTATCATCTTTATTACTGTTACTATTATTATTATTATTATTATTATTTTTATTATTATTATTATTATTATTATTATTATATTGTACGGTTATAGACGGAATGGAAGAATTAAGACAAAATATTCATGTATAAACTGAGGGGCTGGAGCGAAGGAGGATTAGAGAAGGAGGAGGAAAAAAGAGAAGATTATGAAGGAGGGGAGGAAACTTAGGGAGATACAGTGAGAGAGAGAGAGAGAGAGAGAATTTAGGCCTCTCTCTCTCTCTCTCTCTCTCTCCAGTGCTCAGTTGTAACCATAGATTAACTCTAGAATAATGTGCTAGTCACGAAGAAGTGCTGTGGAAGGATGGAGAGCCGTAGCATTCTTTTTCTTTCTGCCACGGAGCTACGTGAAATAACCTGGAAAAGGACGAAAAATCTGGGTAAAGTTAAGTCCCCCTCCAAGAGAGAGAGAGAGAGAAACGGTTGGTATGCTCCTTTCACCGTAACTTGGCCCAGATTTTCGTCCTTTTCCAACTTGTTTCCTGTAACCCAATGGCAGAAAAAGGTAGCACTGCATCTTTACATCCTTTCCATGGCACTTCTTCGTGACTAACATCGCAGTCTAGCGTTAATCTCTACTAACAAACTGGGCATTGAGGACGGGGATGGCGATTTTAGGCCAGGTAGATCAAAAGGAGTATAGAATGGAGTCTTTGGATGGGTTACCGATACGCTGGATTCTCGTCTTTAAATGCCAGTCCCCTTGTCAGTCACTCCTCAGAAGGCAGTGTAGTAGGGGTTGGCTACCGTCTTGAGAGGAGGGTCGCGTCTTAGAGTATACCTGTAGAGTTAGTAAATACGGAAATACGAGAGAATGTATTCGTATTCTCGTCGGCGAGGTAATATTAAGGTGTAGTAAAAGTAAATCGCTGAGGAGGAGTTGCTAGGAAGCTTCATTAACCAACAAGAATACATGCCATGGTGTGTCTTGATTTCACAGTGCTGAGAGAGAGAGAGAGAGAGAGAGAGAGAGAAAGGAGAGAGAAGAATAATATACTCCGTTAAGGAAAAGTTATTCTGAACATACAACAGTTTTAGCCCGACTTGGGGCCTCTTTAGATATGAGTATAGATGGTACATGCGGAAGAAATAATAAGACAAGGATATTGGTGCGGGTGGGTGTGTTGAGATTTAAGTGGGTGGTGGTATGGAGGAGGGTGTAGAGTGAGGGTGTGGCAGAGTGTTTGAGAGAAGTGTGGGTGTGAAAGGTTGAAATGGATGGTGGAATGATGGTGTAAGTGGGTGGTAGGAAGAGTAGGATGAGGATATTGGTGTGGGTGGATGTATTGAGAGTGTAAGCAGGTGTTGTTAGGAAGTAGGGTGTAGGGTGAGGGTGTAGGAGGGTGGGTGTCGGTAGGGTATGCAGGTGTGGAGAAAGGAAGAGGTTACTTATCCACTCCCACCCACTCCACCCACCTTACCCTTAACGCCCACGTGGCTCATTGAGAGAGAGAGAGAGAGAGAGAGTTTCTTCCTCGAGTTTGTTTTCTCTGTGTGATTCTCTTTCAGTGTGTATCGTAACCTTAATTACACAGGTCTTCATCTCCACTTAATATCGTCCAGTTTCTTTTAATTTCGTTCAGTGTTTTCTGCTCTTCCTCTCTCCACTGTTCTTACCTGTAGTGTTTTTCTTCCTTCCATCTTCCATCCTTCCTTCCTTCCGTTTATTCCTTTGCACGTGCGTTTATTTATTCATTCTTTCTCTTTCTTTTCTTTCTATCTTTCTCTCTTTATTTCTTGCTCTCTTCTGACTTCCTTTCCTACCTGTGTCATATTGTTATTTTTTCAATTTCTTGCTGTTTTGTTATATCCTCTTCTGTCTTCCCGTACTATCCGTGGCATTTTCATTTTCATTGCTCTTTCTTTCTTCTTACCCCCTTTCTCTTCCTCACTTCTTATCCTTGTCATATTATTTTTTCCTTTTGGTACCCTATTATTTTTCTCCCTCCTTTCTCAAATTCCTTTCCTGTCTTTATTATGTTTTCTTTTTTCTTACTCTCCTTCATTTACTCTCCTGCTTCCTCCGTCCACTATTTTTTTTTGTTGTTGTTGCTCTGTTTTACCGACCGTCTCATTATTCTTGCTGTCTTCCGCCTCTCTTCTTTCTCATTCGTAGTCGTCTTCCTTACTTGCATTTCCTGCCCTTATTCTCTTCTCTCTTTCTCTCTTTAATTGACTTTCTCACCTGTCTTCCTCTTCCGCCTCTCTTCTTTCTGTATTTTCCTTCGCTTCTTCTCTCCCTTGTCCTCCCCTCTCTTTGCTCTCTTTGACTGACCTTCTCACCTCTTTTCCTTTTCCGCCTCTCTTCCTTCTCCTTCTTGGTCTTTTTGTCACTATTCCCCAGGTGTCATTCCTTCTTCCCGTAACTTCCTGTGATCTTTTTCTTAAATCTTTGTGTTTAATATTCTCGTTTTTAAAAATCTTTCTGTATAATATTTTTAACTTTTTTCTTTTCCTTCTATCTTTTTTTCCCTCCCCCATTTATTCTTTTCCTTTCATCACCTTTTTATTCATCTTCCTTTCCTTTCATCATCTTTTTTCTCCTCGTTTTTCCTTTTTCCTTTCATCATTTTTCCCTTTTCTTTTCCCTACATCATCTTTTTTCATCTAATCCTTTCATCATCTCTTTTTTCACCTTTCCTTTCATCATCTTGTTTGCTGTTTATTCTTTTCCTTTCATCATTTTTTCTCCTTTCCTTTCATCATTTTTTCTCCTTTCCTTTCATCATTTTTTCTCCTTTCCTTTCATCATTTTTCCTCCTTTCCTTTCATCATTTTTTCTCCTTTCCTTTCATCATTTTTTGTCCTTTCCTTTCATCATTTTTTCTCCTCTTTTCTTTTCGTCATCTTTTTTTCCCTCTCTTCACTAAGGGATCTGCTCTCAGTTTCCTTCATCTTTCATCTTCTTTCCCAAGTTTCTTTTTCCTTTCGTCTTTTTTTCTTTATTTCACTTTCCTCCAGTTTCCTCATCATTCTCATGTTTCTTCCAAGGCTCTCCTGTCCAATTTCCTCAACCTCCTTGCTTTCCTTTTTTTTTTCCCCCTCCTCCTCTTTTTCCTTCCATCCTTTCTCTTAATCATTCTCCTTCCTCTTTCTTCCTCCATCCTCGTCATTCTCGTATTTCTTCCCGTCTTTCTTTTCCCTCCTGTTTCAGATTTTCATATTTCTCCCTTTCGTAATCTTTATCCTTCCCTTTTTCTCCCTTTTCCTCATCTTTCTCCTATTTCTTTCTGTCTTCCTTTTCCCTCCGTCTTTATCTTTCTCATTAATTTCTCTCTGTCCTTCTTTTCCCTCCTTCCTCGTCTTTCTCCTATTTCTCCCTGTCTTCCTTCCCTAATCTTTCTCATCCCTCTTTCCTCCTCCTTCTTCAACTTTCTCCCTGTCTTTCTTTTTCCTCCTTCCTCGTCTTTCTCATACTTCTCCCTGTCTTCCTGTCATCATCCTTTCTTTTCCCCAGCATCTTTTTTCTTAATCTTCCTCCTCTCCTTTTCTCTTTCCTCCTCCTTCCTCATCTTTCTCCCTGTCTTTCTTTTCCTTCTTTCCTCGTCTTTCTCACCCATCTCCCTGTCTTTCCCCTCCTCTGCCTAAATTCAACCCTCCTCCTCTTCATATTTTTTCTTTATACTCCTGTCTTCATCAACGCCATTAATCAAGTAATTATATTCTTGTTAATGGGCTTAATGGGTGTTGCTCTCTGTAAATTAATGGGGTATAATGAGCTGCTTAATCGCCTAATATTAAATAGGCTAATGAGTGTGTGTTTTGTAGTGATATGTGGGTCTCTCTCTCTCTCTCTCTCTCTCTCTCTCTCTCTCTCTCCCCCCTTTTTCTTTTTTGCTTGGTGTCAGTTTCTTGTGTCACTTTTCATTTACTCTTTTTGCTGTTGGTTTACTTTCATCTTTTCCTCTTTTCTTTCCTCCACTTTTCCGGAGCTCCCTTCCCTCCCTCCCTCCCTCCCCCCCTGCTTGCCTGCTTGCCTTCCTTCCTTTTTTCTCCCTCCCTTCCTTCCTCCATTCTCCCCAAACCTCCCTCTGTCGTTCCTTTCTTCCTCCACATTTCATTTTTGTTTCTCACTTCTTCCCTCTCTCTCCTCGTTCCCTCCTTTCCTCCTCTTCCCTTTCCTTCCATTATTATTATTATTATTATTATTATATTATTATCATCATCATCATCATTATTATTATCATTCTTATTATTTTCACTGATTCCTTTCTGTATTTGCTTCTTCCTTCCACCATATGAAATGCCTCTTTCCTCTCATTTCCTCTTTTCTTCCGTGTTTCACCTCTCTGCTCTCTTTCTCTCTTTCCCTCTCTTTGCTCTCTTCCTCCTGCTTCCTTTCCACATGATTATTTTTTATTAAATATCCATTGTTCATCTCTCCCTTCACAGTTTTCTCTCCCTTCCTCTTCTTCCCTCTTTCATTTATCTGTATGTGTGTCTGTATGTATCTGTCTATCTATCTATCTGTCTGTCTGTGTCTTCTTTATCTATTATTATCTATCTGTCTGTCACCTATCGTATCTGCAGTATCTATCTATCTATCTATCTATCTTTTTCTTTCATCATCTTTTTTTCTCTTTTCCTTTCATCTTTTTTTTCCTCTTTATGCTTTTCCTTTCTTTTTCATTCTGTGTCATCTGTATCTGTCTGTTTATATCTATCTGTCTATCACCTGTCCTATTACAGTATCTATCTATCTATCTATCAGTCCATCCATCCAACCTCCAGGCTATCTACCCGTACAGTATCTATCTGTCTGTCTGTATGTAAGTATCTACCCTGTTTGCAATATCTATCTATGTCAGTAAATCAGTATGTTGTCTGACGCTGCATCCTGTAAGGGGTGGTCTGGACAAAAGGACCTCCATTTGTGCCCATCCCTACTCATTAACAACCCCTACCACGACACACCACCCTCCTTCGTACACATCTTTGGCCTCCTTCCTTACCTTCCTTCAGTCTCGTTTTTCTCTCCACGTTTTCTCTCCATATTTCTCTCTCTCTCTCTCTCTCTCTCTTTTCTGAATTTTTCGTCTGGTTTCCTCCTCCTTCGTTCCTGTTTATCCTTCTTCTCTCTGTTTTTTTTATATTTCTTTTATTCTTTCCTTCATTTGTCTCCTTTTCCTTCGTTACCTTTCGCCATATACTGTATCCGTCCCTCTCTCTCTCTCTCTTTCTCTCTTGTTTTTCGTTTTTTTTTCGGTAGGCTAACAAGGAATTCGTCGCCTCGCTTCACGTTTTATTCATGGGGGTGAGGGGCGAGGGAAAGGTCACACGGCGGGGTCACGTAGGGGTCACACCGGATATGACCTTTTCCGGTTGACACAGTGCGACGGGGTTTCCCAGAATGACGAAATAAAAGGTGTCTGTTTTGCGTCGGTGTGTGTGTGTGTGTGTGTGTGTGTGTGTGTGTGTGTGTGTGTGTGTGTTCTTATCTAATTTTTCTTACCTAATTGTATCTTTACAGGAATGTGTGTGTGTGTGTGTATGTGTGTGTATGGACCTTTATAAATAACAAAAATAAACAGATGGGTAGATAAGGAGATAGGTAGACAGATAGGTAGGTAGGTAAATATAGGTGTGCATTGTTATATGCCTTAAGCGGATGTGTGCGATGGGTTATGTGCTTTGGGCAAGATGGTGGCAGTGTTGACGGAGCACTGGAACCGAGGCAGGCAGGCAGGCAGGCAGGCAGGCAGGCTCACTTTACTTAATGTGGCGGCCACCTCAGCCCCAGGATCAATGGTGGGTGTGGAGGCTGCCCTGGATAGCTACCCCTGCCACACCACACCACACCACACCACACCACACCACACCACACCACACAAACAGCCAGGTAGTGGATATGGACGTGTTGCAGCTTCCCCACTCCACACAGGCAGGCTAGATTGACAGCAGGTTGGGATGGTGGGGAGAAAATAGTGGAAGAATCAGCCTAATGGTGGTGTTGGGTCTTGGAATGATGGTAGATGGTGGGATACAGACTGAGATGGGGTGAAAGACTTGTTGAGGCAGTGTAGGCTCCAGCTGAGGTCTTATTTGGCTGCCTGAACTGTGTGTGTGTATGTGTGTGTGTGTGTGTGTGTGTCGTCGTAGTAATGGGATTAAGCTTCCTCGTCCTCGTCCTCCTCCTCCTTCTTCTTCTTCCAGTGAATGTTGTAACCTTATATTTGTTTTAATGTTGTGCCAAATTGTTACTGACGCGCCTATTAATTGACGGGCTTTTGTTGTTGTTACTATTTCTTCTTTCTTTTTATTTTTACTTATTTCTCCTCCTCCTTCTCCACCCCCTATCTTTCTCTTCCTCTTCCTCCTCCTTCTCCTTCTGTCTTCCTCTTCCTGCTCCTCCTCCCATCTTCCTCCTCCTCCTCCTTCTGTCTGCTTCTTCCTCCTCCTCCTCCTTCTGTCTTCCTCCTCCTCCTCCTCCTATCTTCCCCTTCCTCCTCCTTCTTCTGTCTTCCTCTTCCTCCTCCTCCTTCCATCTTCCTCTTCCTCCTTCTTCTGGCTTCCTCCTCCTTCTATCTTCCTCTTCCTTCCATCTTCGTCATCCTCCTCCTCCAGTCGTCCTTTTCCTCATACTTCTTCTGTCTTCCTCCTCCATTTTCAGTCCTCCTTTTCCTCCACCTGTACCTATCTTCTTCCTCCTCCACCTTTATCTTCCTCTTTCTCCTCCTTTATTTTCCTCCTCTTCCTTTTATCTTCCTCCTCCTCCTTCTTTCCTCCTCCTCCTCATCCTCCTCCTCCTTCTGTCTTCCTGTTCCTTCTGTTGGTTTATTTTGTAACTAAATATTAATGTTGTACCAGAACACTATTGACCCGAGGCAAACGTATTTATTGAGGTGGTTTGTGTTGAACCCCCAGTGGGTGGCTGGTTGCAGGCGCTCCATGACTACACCAGCCCTTGATAACTGTGTCGCTTTAATTGAGAGAGAGAGAGAGAGAGAGAGAGAGAGAGAGAGAGAGAATTTCTGTTTTACTGTATCCCTCAGTTTTTCCCCAGTAATTTATCATCACGAGAGAGAGAGAGAGAGAGAGAGAGAGAGAGAGAGAGAATTTTTCTGTTTCACAATTTCCCTCAGTTTTTCCTCAGCAATTTATCATTACAAGAGAGAGAGAGAGAGAGAGAGAGAGAGAGGTTGTATGATTGTCAAATGTTACCAGTATTTTTCTTTTTTCATAGTTCACAGTTTTCCTTCATTTTTTTTTTTTTCAAACAATGCACCATCATCATTATCATCGTCATCACCATCATCATCATCATCATCATCATCATCGTCATTACCGTCTTCGTCATCTCTGTCTCTAATTATCTGTTATTTCTCCATTACATTGCCTCTCCCTGATATTCCTACCGTGAGAGCAATTATCGATATGGTTGTATCTTGCCATCTCGCTCTCTTACGTGCATTCACTGTTAGTCTTCCCGTCTGTCTGTCTCTATATTCCTGTCTCCTATCTATATACAGTAGCTCTATACCTGTCTGTCTATATGTCTGTCCACCTATTGCCTGTATCTGTATGTCTGTCTCTCTATATGCCTGTATCTGTTTTCTATCTATCTACCAATCAGTCTATTTCCCGACGCCGCATCATGTGAGAGAAACAGCCTCGACAGTGGAACGTGTAGTTATTTTTTGTCACTGTCCCTCTCTCCACGAATCACATTTTTACCCCTTCACTACGATGACGCCTTGTATTTCATTCTTGCGGCCTCCAGACGATTTTATTCAGCGTAGGAGAGCACTCGACTATACTCCTTTCACTCTAACTTAGCCAGAATTGCCATCTCTCCATCTTGAATGCTTAGATATAAGAAGGAAAAAGAAAGTGGATAATAATGAGCAGTTTGGAAATAAATCGTTAAGGAAGAGGTGTTAGGGAGCCACCTTACCCGACGAGATACCATAGAGGAGTTAGGAGAGAAAGGTAGGACAGAATACAGATACGAGACAGAGGCGGTCAAAGAGAACAGAGATGGGCTAGGTAGTTCTTTTCCCCTTAACTTGGTCTAAATTTGCCACCTTTCTAGCTTCAGCACTGAGGTGGAACATTAGATTAACAGTAGAATATGGTCCTAGTCACAAAGAAGTGCTGTGGATAGAATGTAGAGTCGTAATAGCGTCCTTTTCTGCCACTGAGTTACGTGAAATAAGCTGCGAAAGGACGAAAATCTTGGCCAAGGTAGAGTGAAAACAGTATAGTTCTTTTGCATTAACTTGACCTTGATTTTCGTCCCTTCTCAGTTTATTTCACGCAGCTGAATGGCAAAGGGAGACTGTGCTAAGGATCTGCATCCTTTCTATAACAGTTCTTCGTGACTAGCATCATATTTCAACGTTAATCTAGTGCTACAGCTGTATTCATGGTGGATAGAGGACGATTTTAGACCAGGTCAAAGTGAAGGTATAGTTGACAGTGGTGTAGAGGTTTGGTTATTTGATCGCTGCTGAGTGGCGTTACCTCGCCTACCCCTTCGTCCCTCATCCACCCCACCCACCCACACAGCGCCTCATAGTATCGTTGCATATGGGCACACCACTCCAATGCACAGCCGGAGGTTAAAAAAAATTCAAGCAGATGGAGTAAGAAAAATTGTCCGCCAAACATTGTCCCCTTCACTCTTTTTGCTGTAGGTATTAAGACATTATCAGAAAATAGCCGATAAAAGATGGCATTTTTTGTATGGAGGGTTTTATGTGACATTGAGAAAAAGGTTACCAGAGATAAACGTGGAAAATATATTTGAAACAAGAACTTTTGTGAACAGAGAGGATTATATATACTCTGACTTCGTGCGTTACACATACATAATTATTATATATATATATATATATATATATATATATATATATATATATATATATATATATATATATATATATATATATATAAAAGAGAGAGAGAATGGGGAGAGTGAGTGAGGGAGTGTAAGTGATAGTGGTGGTTGACTGGTCTAGCGGGGGTAGTGGGGGTCAGCTTGTGGTTGGGGCGATGGGAAAGTGCGGGTGGGGAGACAGAGGCGATGGAGGGAGAGAAGAAAAGGGGAGAGGATAAGAAAGAAAGAAGGACGGGAGAAAAAGAAAGGAGAAGGTGAGAAGAAAGAGGGAGGAGATAAAAGAGATAGTGGAAGAGAAGGATATTGAAGGCTAAGAATGAAAGATTAATTGACAAAAAAACGTCAGGGGGATGAGAATAGATGGTTGGGGAGGGGGACAGAGAAGGAAGAGAGCACAGAGGGTGGAGGGAGAGAAAGAGGGAATTAGGGTAGAGCGAGTGAGTGAGGGAAATTGGAGGAGTGCGAAGGGAAAGGAGAGAACAGGAAGGAAAAGGATGGAGGGTTGACGGGAATAATGGAGAAGGAGAGAGGGAAATGGGCAGAGTGAATGAGGGAGAGTAAATGGGATGAGGGGGAATTGAGGGAGAGGGAGAGTGAAATGGGAGCGGGGGAGGGAAGTAAATGGAGTGAGGGAGGGGAATAAATGGGGAGGCAGGGAAGGAAGTGGGGTGAGTGGGAAGGGGAGTAAATGGGAGTTGGGGGGAGGGGACTGAGTGAGTGGTGAGTGAATGAAATGGGGGAGGGGAGTGAATGGGAGCTGGGGGAGGGGATTGAGTGGGAAGTGAGTGAATGAAGTGGGGGAGGGGAGTGAGTGGGAATCAGGATTTGGAGGGGGGAGGGGAATGAACGGTAGTGGGAGAAGGGAGTATGCGAGAGAAAGGATGAGTGGAATTGGCAACAAGGAAGACAGGATTGGAGGTGGAGGATGGGTAGGTAAATGGAAGGTGGTGGAATAGAGAGGAGGAGGAGGAGGAGGAAGGGATGAATGGGAAATCTGTAAAGGGAGGAATGAGAGAGAGAGAGAGCTGGAAGAGGAAACTGGAATTCTGAAGGGAAATAAAGACATGGGAGATTAACAGAGGGGGTAAGGAAAATAAATGACTGTGTGTGTGTGTGTGTGTGTGTGTGAGAGAGAGAGAGAGAGAGAGAGAGAGAGAGAGAGAGAGAGAGCTAGGAGTGAGTGAAGGAAGGTTGCTGTGGTAGTGGTAGGAGGAGGGTGGAAGGGGTGGGGGGGGGCTTAGTGGTTACAAACTGGTTGCCCTACCCTGCCCAGCCCAGCCCAGCCCAACCCTGCCGTGCCCTGCCTAGCACTAGCCTACTATGTTCAGCCCCTACCCTGCTTAGACCTGCTTTGTCCTACCCTGCCTAGACCTGCCTTGTCCTACCCTGCCTAGACCTGCCTTGTCCTACCCTGCCTGCCCTACCCTGTCATACCCTTTCAGCTTTACTCCGTCCTACTCACCCACTCATACCCTGTTTAGCTCCATTTTACCTTTCTGTTGTGACCTTGCCTTTCTGCCCTGCCATGGCAAGTGTTACCCTGCCCTGGCCTCCCCATTACTCCCCTATATACTGTCATGCTACCCTACCCTACTATGCTTTACCTTTCCTGCATTTGTGTTGTATTACCCTACTCATCCCTGTCCTGTCCATTATTACCCTACCCTGTCCTGTAATACTTCCCTTTGCCTTACTGCCTTATCCTTAGTCGTCCTTGACCTGCCCTGCCCTGCCCTGCTTTTCCTTCGCTACTGTTACCATGCCCCGCCACTCCTACCCTGTTTTGTCCTGCCGTGTCATGGTGTGTGGTGGCGTGGACTCAAGGTGGGCGGGTTGTCTCGCCTCACCTGTTGTTTGGGTCGCGTTCCATTCTGCTCCTGCTTCTGCCCTCCACGACTAAACCTTGAACTGCCTTGCCCTGCCCTGCCCTTCCCTGTCCTTACCTTGCCCTGCCTTGCCCTGCCCCGCTTTTACCTTGCCCTGCCCCGCCCCGCCTTGTCCTTACCTTGCCCAGCCCTTTCCCTGCCTTACCCTGCCCTGCCTTGTTCTTCCATACTCTGCCCCGTCCTATCCTCCTTCTCTACCCTGCCTTGTCTTGCCCTTGTCTCTCCTGCGTTGCCCTGCCCAAGATGCAACCAGAGAGAGAGAGAGAGAGAGAGAGAGAGAGAGAGATGGGATAGGAAGAGTAAATGATAGGTAGAGTGAAGTGGAGAGTGACAGTGAGGGACAAGGAAGAGATACAGAGTGAGATTGGGGTGACGGAGAGTTAGATAGTGAGGGAAAGTGAGAAACATGATAAACTGAGAGAGAGAGAGAGGGGGGGGAGAGAGAGAGAGAGAGAGAGAGAGTACATTACAAGCTCAACACATAACAGGCTCGTCTTGTTTCTGAATAGAAGATCCCTTCATGGTGTAACCCCCCCATCTCTACTCCCCTCTCACACCCTCCGTCCCCTCCTTCCCTCTCTTCTTCTCTCTTCTTTCCCTCCCTCCTGTCCCATCTTCTTTCCCCTTCCTTCCTCTTTCCCTCTCTCTTCACCCTCGCCCTCTCTCCCCTCCCTGCTGCCTCCCCTCTTCCTCCCTCCCTCCCTTCTCTCCCTAATTTATCCATTTTCCCTTCCTCCGTCCCCTCCCCCCTCCCCCTCTTTTTTTTTTCTGCCTTCCCTCCGGCCGACCCCCCCCCTTCTCTCCTTTTCCCTCCCTCCCTCCTTCCTCTCTCACTCATTTACCCTCGATCCTCCCCCCATCCTCCCTCTGACCACTCCCTCCCACCCTTCTTTCCTCCCTCCTTCACTTCTCGCTTCTGTCTTCAGCTGCCTCCTTCCTGCTTGCGTCCCTCCCTCCCTCCTGCCAGTCCTCTAATTTTGCCTCCTCCTCCCCTCCCTCTCTCCTCCCACCCCCCCTCTCCCTTCTTCCACCCTGCCCCCACTATTCCTTCTTTCCTTTCTTGTCTTATCTCTTTTTCCTCATTTTCTTTTCCCTCCTTTTCTCCTGTCTTCCACCCACCCTGTTATCTGCTCTGTCTATTTCGCCCTCCTTTCTTCCTTCTTTAACTTCCTCCTTCCTTTCCCTTCCCTTACTCCTTCCATCCTTCCCTTCCCTTCCCCCTTCCATTCTTCTCTCCCTTCCTTCCCTTCCATTCCCCTCCTCCTTCAATCCTTCCCTCCTTTCCCTTCCATTCCATCCTCCTTCAATCCTTCCCTCCTTTCCCTTCTTCCTTC
>NC_136966.1:57153129-57170629 GCF_032717465.1 Coenobita brevimanus
TGTGTGTGTGTGTGTGTGTTTCTTATCTAGGAAAAAATGTCTTCGTTGGTGGTTGCGAGGTTTTGCTTAGGGGAGAGAGAGAGAGATTCTTCCTCGTATACACTCTAATCATGTTAATTCATCTCTTATTAAATTACATACGCTATACTTTTTAAAATATATTACTTTTGGCTGAGTGTATGTGTGTGTATGGGTGTTGGTGTGTGTTTGGGTGTAGCTGTGGTGTGGGTGTTGGGCTGCCAGGGTGTAAGGAAGTGTGGGTGTACTTAAAGATCTGGATGCTGTTGCTGGTAATTTCCGTGCATGCGTATGGAGTGTGGGTATTGGTGCATGTCTAGCAGGAGGTGTGGGTGTGTATTGGTGTATGTGTAGATGGACGCGTAGGTGTGTATTGGTGTAGTGTAGATGGAAGTGTGGGTGTATGTATGTGTGAAGGTAGGCCTATGTGTATGTGAAGGTATGGGTGTATGTGTATGTGAAGGTATGAGCGTGTGTTGGTGTACAGTATGTGTAAATGAAGTGTGGGTGTATGTGTATGTTAAGGTACTCTTGTGTATTGATGTATGTGTAGATGGAGGTATGGGTGTATGTGTATGTGTAGGTATGGGTGTGTTAGTGTGTGTAGATGAAGGTATGAGTGTATGTGTATGTTAAAGTAGGGGTGTAGGTTTAAATATAAGCCAGTGAGCCCAGATTATGTAACAATAAGGGTCTCATTCTAAGTAACTGGGTATATTTCCTAACACCTCTTCCTTAGCGATTTATTTTGCACATAACACTTCACCAGCCTCTTGTGTGATACTAATGTAACCTGTGTCAATACTGGCTTTAATGGTATACTGAAGAATTGGCTTTATTTGTATACTAGAGAGTTGGTTTTAATAGTATACAGGAGAATTGGCTTTAATAGTATACTGAAGAAAGTTAAGATGTTGTATGCTAAGGAAGAGGTGTTTGAAAGTCACGTTTGGTGCTTAAATATCGAGTTAATTGTGTGTTGTGGATGAAGGTGTGGGTGTTTGGAGTGTCTGTGTGTTTGTATAGTGTAGGTTTAGACAGAGGTATGGCTGTAGTTGATGATGTGTGTGTTGGAAGAGTGTGTGTGTGTGTGTGTGTGTGTGTGTGTGTGTGTGTGTGTGTGTGTGTGTTTTCTTTGTTTATACAGCTGTAGGCTGAGACTAGTAGGAATGTAGGCATGAGTGTAGTTGGAGATTTGGATATTTATTAAGTTGTAGGCGGCGACAGACTTGTGGGTGTAACATTGGGTGTAGAAATGGGTGTAGGGGATGAAGATGTATTTAATTGATGTAAACATGTAATCGTTCGTTTATACAGATATATAGTTATAGAAATTTGTGTAGGCTTCATGAGGACTTGGGTGTATAAAAAGGTGTTAGTGTAGCCAAATGGGAGTAGCAGGAAGTGTAGAGGGAAGATTTGGCTATTAGGAGTGGGTGTAAGTGTGGACAGAAGGATGGGTGGAGAAATGGGTGTAGTAGGGAATTATGGGAAGTGAGATACATGAGAGCTGATGTAATTTAGAGAGAGAGAGAGAGAGAGAGAGAGAGGTGTGAGAGGTAAACAGGGCGGAGGAGTTGTCGTTTTATGAATCGTCACCGCGGCTCATTACAAGTTGTGTGTTTGTTTGGTCGTCTTTATGAGAGAGAGAGAGAGAGAAGGGGGGGGGTTGTGTTTTTTCAAGGTTATGTGTTTTCTTTGCGAGTTGGAGAAGTGACCACTTTTATCCGGTAAGAAAGTTGATTTTTGAAACTAGTGCAGAAAGTTGGACAGAGAGAGAGAGAGAGAGAGAGAGAGTGTTTAGCTTTCATGTGTGTATGTTTATGTATGTGTGTGTGATTATTCATGTAAGGGTGGAGATGTGGGTGTGAGTGAGTATGTGTGGTTGGCAGTGAGGGAGGATATCTGTGTGTGTGTGTGTGTGTGTGTGTGTGTGTGTGTGTGTGTGTGTGTGTGTGTGTGTGTGTGTGTGTGTGATGAGTAGATCTGAGTGTAATAGTGTTGGTGTGTGGTTATTTGTGGTGGTGGTGGTGGAGGAGGATGTGGGTGTGGGAATATGTGGTGATAGTGTGGGTGTATGAGTATGTAATGGTGATGTGGATGTGGATGTGATGGTATGGTTGGAGTAGGAAGTTTGGAAGTGATTGAGGGTATGTGAGTATTTAGTTATGTGCATGTGTTGGTGTGGATAGACGTTTGTGTGGGTGTGGGTGTGGGTGGTTGGGTGGGTGGAGTGAATGTGGGTGTGTATGTGGTGGTATGGATGGAAGAGGAAGTGCGGAGGGCAGGTAACAGGTGGACTCCGGATGTCACCACTCATCACAAGAAATTATTGTTACTTTTTTGCCTGTGTGTGTGTGTGTGTGTGTGTGTGTGTGTGTGTGTGTGTGTGTGTGTGTGTGTGTGTATCTGCTGTTTGTTTATTTTTTATATTCTGTCCCTTGTCAAATATCTGCTCTCTCTCTCTCTCTCTCTCTCTCTCTCTCTCTCTCTCTCTCTCTCTCTCCTGTAATCCTATATCCTGTATCCTTCCTTCCTTGTTACCCCTCCTTCCTGTCCTCATTCTGTGCAGCATATTCACATGTTATTCTTGTAGTCATGCTTGTCTCATTTATATCTCATACTTTGTTTATCTTTTGCCTATTTTATCTATCTACCCCATTTAAAATCTCTCCATTACATCTGTCTATCTATCTGTTTATTACTATGGTGTTCAGTCTGTCTACAAGTATCTTACACCCATTTTCTTCTAATTCCTTTTATTTGTCTCACTCCCATTTATCTCTGGTCTACACTATCTCTCTCTCTTGCCCTATTTTATCTGTGTTACCCATTTATCTATCAGCCCAACCCCAGTTTATCTATCAGGCTACCCCATTTATCTATCCTGCTCCATTTATGATCCTGTCTCCCCATTTTATTTTTCCTATTTCCATTTATCTCTCTTGTCTCCTATCAGTTGTCCAATCCATTCTATCCCCATTTTATCTGTCTATCCCACCCTCATTTTATCTATCTATCCCACCCTCATTATCGCTATCCATCTCTGTATCTGTCTGTCCCACCCTCTTTTTATCTACCATGTATTGACCATCTATCGTGGTGGCGGATGTGAGGGACGGGGGTCAAAGGTCATGGACGAACCACTTGAATAATTTGGTGAGAGAGAGAGAGAGAGAGAGAGAGAGAGAGAGAGAGAAATTGGAAGAGGACGGGAGAAGAGAGATAGAGGAAGGAAAGAGGGAAAAAACACAAAAGGAAAGGTATGAGAGAGAGAGAGAGAGAGAGAGAGAGAGAGAGAGAGAGAGAAAAGCATACCATAGCTGGTCGGTTAAGGAAGCTCCATAACACCTCTTCCTAAGTGATTTATTTTTGGATACGAGGGATTTATATACGTTTGTCCATAATTTACGCACTTCTTCGCGACTAGCACCGTATCTCAGCATTCAGGACGGAGGGATGGCAATTTTAGGCCAAGTTAGAGTAAAAGGAGTATAGTGAAACCAGCTAGAAAAAAATAATAAAAAAAATGATCTTCCATATACGTCTCTCAGTTTTCGGATTCCATTGCCTCCTACGAACTAAGGTAATGGCAGCTCAGAGGCCCTGGTTGTGTGGGAATTGAACTGGAAATGCCTCGTTTGTGTGCAGAGTATGTTACCATCTCACCTCCGCCCCTCCCAGTCCGAGTCCTGTCCGTGGTAATTTAACGTAAACTCTCACGCACACACACACACACACACACACACCGTCGGTATAAATAAGAGTATTCCCATTAAAGTCGGGTCCATTTCAGAACCCCCCCCTCATGTTTTTGTGCCGAATTAAACCCGCCTGTTTTAGTGATCCCGGAGAGCGAGTGTATCTTTTAAAAACAACCCCTCACGCTGATTAGAGAGACGAGAGAGAAAAAAAAAGAGAGAGAGAGAGACACCTGTTGTTATGCTCGGTTTGATAATAATGTGTTGTTTGGGAGGCCTGGGGTGAGGGAGATTGGTGGCGGTGGTGGTGGTCTTTGATGCTGTGAGAGAGAGAGAGAGAGGGCGAGAGAGAGAGAGCGAGAGAGAGAGAGAGAGAGTAGTTATTTAGATGTGATGTCTGGGTTATTGTTATTGTTGCGTCGGTAACCCATGCGAGGGATAGGTAATGTTGATGGATTTATGCTTTGAGTGTGTGTGTGTGTGTGTGTGTGTGTGTGTGTGTGTGTGTGTGTGTGTGTGTGTGTGTGTGTGTGTGTGATAGAGAGAGAGAGAGAGAGAGAGATGTATTTTTATATTTCCCGGATAAAAATGTGATGTTGCATGACTGTTGACAAAGACGAACTTTTCTGTGTCCGGGTTTTACCACAGTTATGATTTTGTGTGGTTGTCTATTCCCTCTCTCTCTCTCTCTCTCTCTCTCTCTCTCTCTCTCTCTCTCTCTCTCTCTCTCTCTCTCTCTCTCTCTCTCTCTCATAGTAGATAATTTGTGTGTGTGTGTGTGTGTGAGAGAGAGAGAGAGAGAGAGAGTTCAATCACGTTTAGTCTGGGATTCTGTGGCACATCCTCTCCACCCATAACACACACACACACACACACACACACACACACACACACACACACACACACACACACACACACACACACACACACACACACACACACACACACACACACACACACACACACACACACACACACACACACACACAGTCAACCTTTCCTAGCACAGTACACCTCTGATATCTAAATTCTCTTTGAAAACACATTACCTTTGAAATAGTTGTACCAGAAGGGAGTACGCGCCAGTGAAATGCGTTCTGAAAAGTATTATTGTGGAGTATACTGGTGAAAATGCTGGTGGTGAGAGAGAGAGAGAGAGAGAGAGAGAGAGAGAGAGAGAGAGAGAGAGAGAAAAGAGAGAGTTGTATATTTTGTGTACAGTATCTTCATTATTTTTTCTCGATGTAAATTTTATCACTTGTGTCTGAGAGTTGGTGCAAATGGCCTTTCTTGTTATTGGCATCTAAATGGTTTATCTAATGGAAGTTTGATGGTAAATCCACCTCATTACGATATCAGTGTAGTGCGTCAGAGGTGGTAGCTACTAGTCTTATTTAATATTGACCGAAAGGAAGATGGAGATGGCAGTGGACATAACGTGGGCTATTATTAGGTAAATGGATGGGGATATAAAGATCTTCAATTCGCTTATGGGAAGTTCACTGGATTCTTGGAAGGAACTACAGGTAATGATGAAGATGAGTAGAGTATGAAGTGGAGTTCAAGTGAGTATAAGGAAATTGAATGTTATCTTTTGACCTAAAGTATATTCACTCTTCTGGACAAAATACCGGTAAATGATATTCAAAAATTTACTGAGAAATACCTGTGATACGCAATTCAGGGCGCTCTAGTAAATGCCCCCCTCCCCCCCCTTTTTTTTTTTGCGAAGATTAAGAATGGTGATGGAAAACTGATGAGCAAAGGGAAATGAAGAATACAGTCATGTGTCTTGTAAAGGAAATATACTGGTGATTAGTGTGGTGTTCCCGTTGGATTTTACCGACCAGAAACTTGGAGTATGACAATTGTTAAAACATGAACTGTGTAATCCTGAGAGTGGAATGGAAAAGATGATGGTGGTAATCACGTAATGGGGAAAAATAAGCTCCTTTGAATACCGAAAAAGAAAGTTCCCCTGAATATTTTAACACTCGAACAAACAAAGTATTACCACCTCATAAAGAAAGAGGGATTAGAGTTTAACACGTAGGTCATGAGTATCGTAGATCATAATGCATTCGACACTCAGGCTAATGATGATGATGATGATGATTCAGGCTTCAGGTGGAGTGTTTATGTAGGTAAGCTAGATGATGATGGTGATGATTGATGATGATGATGATGATGATTCAGGCTTCGGTGGAGTGTTGATGTAGGTAAGCTAGATGAATGTGTGTGTATTTAGAGTAGCGGTATTATCTGTGTTTAGTCTGGCCACCACCCCACCCCATCACCTGCTGCTCCATATATCACCGTCTTTCCTGGGTTTTTATAACGCTGGCACCTCCCTGATTCACCCCGGAGCGCCCCCTTTCCTTTTTATCTCTGCATACCGATACCTTCAGTTTCATATTAGTACCAGGCTTTTATTTATTTCTCCCTGCCACCCTCCCTCCCTCCCCTCCTCTTCCTCTCTACCTCCCTCCCCCTGTTCCCCCACCCTCCCGCCCCCGCTTCCTCTCTGCCTTCCACTCCCTCTTCCTCTCTAGCCTACCTTCCTCCTTGCCTTCCTCATTCCATCCCTTCGCCTTCATTCCAATCCCTCCCCTCCTCACCTGTGGCCGGTCTAGTCTACCTGCAGTTAGACGGGTTTTTACCGATGGCCAGGGAGGGAGGAGGGAGGGAGGGAAAGAGGGAAGGTGGAGGGAAGTGGTTATGGGAGTGGGAGGGAGGAAAGGTGGAGGGAAGTTCTTACGAAGGGAGGGAGGGAGGATGTGAGGGAAGTGCTTATGAGGGGAGGAAGGGAGAGTGGGAGGGAGGATAGATGTGCTTACCTGGAGAGGGAGGGAGGATGGGAGGGAAGTGTTCTACGAGGGGAGGGAGGATGAAGAGAAGTGTTTATACGAGGGGAGGGAGGGAGGAAAATACTTAGCCTACAAGGGGAGGGTGGGATGGAGGGAGGGAGAGAAGGAACGATGGAGGATGGAAGTATTTTCAACGGGTGGTAAGGAGGGAGGGAAGTGTGTATAATAGTAATGATTATTATTATTGTTATATTATTATTAGTAGTAGCAGTAGTAGTGACACAATAGCAGTAATAGTAGTAGTAATGGCACAGTGGTAGTAGTAGTACCGTAGTAGTAGTGGTAGAGGTGGTGTGTAGGAGGAAATGCTAACGAGGGGAGGGAGGGAGTGATGGAGGGAAGGAGGAGGGAACTGCACAGGGGAGGGAAAGACGTAGAGATAGGGAAGTACCTGGGAAGATTGGAGTGAGGAAAGGGCTTAAGAGCGGATGAGGGAGAGACGGAGCAAAAAGATAAGGAAGGGCAATCTGTGTGTTTGTGTGTGTGTGTGTGTGTCTCTCTCTCTCTCTCTCAACTAGTATTCATTATATGTATACACGCATGAAAATGAAATCTTTCTTCAGGGCAGCCCCTCTTTCCCGTCCAAATTGCCTGCGTGCTGAAGTGCTTGCTGCCCTCAGAGTGGCGGTGGTTGCAACGAGGAGGAAATTGCCTACACGCTACGGCAAGGCAGATTTAATTCCGGCACTTCTCAACAGTTTGCCCAGAGAAAACAGCAGTGAGGATAACAATAACAGCTTCAGCGAAAACAACGTAGATGAAACTTCCTCTGTACTTTTTGCTCTTCCTTTTTGTCAGCCAGACTTCGCCTTGTTATCTGACCTAACCTGACATGACCTAACTAACAGAGCTCTAACATAGCGTGACCCAGCCTGACCTGTCCCAACCAGCCAGTACCGAAGCTCCTGCCTGATGTAACTTCACGACACTCAGTAAATTCATGTCTCACAGCGCCTTCCAAACCTGACATAGTCTAACCTGTCCTTGACCTGTTGCGTTTTGTTCTGACCAAGCATGATTTATCGCGACCTGACCTAGCCTGGCGTATCCTGACCTGGCTTGACGTGCACCACTCTAAGTCTGTATTCTGTGACCTAACCTTACCTTGCTTCCGATTTTATCCTTGCAGTTTTGGACAGCGAACCACACTACACATTGTTTGGTATATTCCCTCGCTAATTCACGTGATCCACCCTTGTCAGGCCTGCCCTAAGTTGGAGTAATATGACCTGACCTAACGTGACCTGGTCTAGCCGGATCTAACATAGCCCATCCCAGCACGGCACGACCACCTCTTTGCGTAGGGTCAGTCGGGGTCTTAATCCATTGTTTTCATAGACTAAATTAAAGACTTATTTCATCTTATTCAAGCTACCTAAATTAGTCTCACATAGCCCAACTAATTCTTAACTAGTCTTTGTTCATCTCACCTAACTAATTCTAACAGACCTAAGTTATTCTCGCCAGACCAAAAACTAATTCTCACCCAACCCACTACTCCTTTAACCCAACCAATACCCACCCAGTCCTACCAACCAATACCCACCCAGTCCTACCAACCAATACCCACCCAGTCCAACCAATCAGTACCGATACTCACCCAGTCCAACCAACCAATACCGATACCACCCAGTCCAACCAACCACTACCCACCCAGTCCAACCATTCAATACCAGTACCCACCCAGTCCAAACCTTCCTCCTTTCCCTGTCTCGGCCTCTCCAACCAAGCCCAACCAAACCTGTTCTTTACCCAACCATTTCCTGCCTGACCCGGGAAACAGCAACACTCCCAATAAATTCTTCCTTAAATTCTTCCCCTAATAAATTCTTCCTTAATACCTCCTTTCTTAATCAATTCTTCCCTAATAAATATTTCACTAGTAAATCCATTCCATGAAATGTATTTTGTCAGGCTTTTTCGTGTTATTTAATGGAAGGTAATATGTGTCAAATTCTCTCTCTCTCTCTCTCTCTCTCTCTGTGTCTTAAATTTTCCCTCTGTTATCCGTAAAAAGTAGTTTTTATTATTATTATTTTTTTTTACAGAGGAACAGACGAAGGAAAAAACAAATTAAATAAGAAAAAAAATCAAAAACTAATTACAGGTATCCTTTGTGCATTAAAAAAAAAAAAAAAGTGTCTAGGTTGAAGCTTGGGGGGAAACTAATCTATGTGGCTGTTATTCGTAAAAGGAAAATGAGTTGGGGACATTTTTTCACCTGTTTTCGGTAGGTAAAGGTGAGGGTAGACACCTTGAGGCGCTTGTCCACGGTGCTCGTCTCCGTTACTTAGCATTTTCAGCCTGGCGATTTATTTACCCGCGTTCATGGGATATTAGGTCACCCAGTCGTCCAGGTTACCATAGTTACCTCCCCATTATCATCCACCCATAGTTACCTCCCCATTAATCAGGTTACCATAGTTACCTCCCCATTATCGTCCACCCATAGTTACCTCCCCATTGTCATCCACCCATAGTTACCTCCCCATTATCATCCACCCATAGTTACCTCCCCATTATCATCCAAGTTACCATAGTTACCTCCCCATTATCATCCCGGTTACCATAGTTACCTCCCCATTATCATCCACCCATAGTTACCTCCCCATTATCAAAGTTGCCATAGTCATCAAAGTTGCCATAGAGAGAGAGAGAGAGAGAGAGAGAGAGAGAGAGAGAGAGAGAGAGAGAAAGAGAGGTGAGTCAAAGCTTGAAAATAAACTGAAATGCCGGCCAGTAGAGTGTGATGTGTGTGTGTGTGTGTGTGTGTGTGTGTGTGTGTGTGTGTGTGTGTGTGTGAGAGAGAGAGAGAGAGAGACAGAGCTGAAGGGTAAGGAAATTGAGAGAAGGTGAGGTAGAGGACGAGGGGTTGAAGTGGAGGTGGAGAGATGGAGGGTAAGGAGGTAGAAGGATGAGGCAAAATTGGGAAGAGAGGGAGAGGAGGGAGGAAGGGAGATAAAGAAGGAAGGAGGAAAGACGAGTCAGCAAGAAGGTGTGTGTGTGTGTGTGTGTGTGTGTGTGTGTGTGTGTGTGTGTGTGTGTGTGTGTGTGTGTGGACTGCAGGCTGACGATGCACTTTCTGTGTAGTCCACCATCTTCCTTTTGGGGGATAGGGGGGGAGGTTAGGGACGTTTGTTTAACCGGGCAGCTCCACCACCCGGCTATATCAATGCCACCACATGAAGGCGTCCCTCTTGAGCACCTTGGTGTGGAAGAGAAAGGAGATGAAATAGAGGAGGAGGAGGAGGGAGGAAGGAGGCAGAGGAAGAAAGCAGGAATCAATCAGAAAATTGTCTCCTAAGCTGAACAGAAAGAGAAAGAGAGAGAGAGAGAGAGAGAGAGAGAGAGAGAGAGCAGAAGGCTACAATCACGCCTTTACTAAGATAATAATATATTCTGTAGTCTACATATAATTTTCATCTTAAGACAGTTCCATGGTAGTGGAGGGAATACTTAACACTTTACCTTAACTTTTTTTTTTTCCACGTCGAAATAAACTGGTACGTGTTGAAATATTTTGGAAAACGTGAGCTCCTGTAACCCATGCTGATTTGTTGATATCTAGAGAAATGTTATATATATATTTTTTTTTCGTTTTCAGGTGTGTTTGAGCAGGTGTGAGGCAGCTCCGAAATTTTGGTAATGTAGACCTGTATATATTATCCTTTAGTCCATGTGTGTGTGTGTGTGTGTGTGTGTGTGTGTGTGTGTGTGTGTGTGTGTGTGTGTGTGTGTGTGTGTGTGTGTTTTCGTGTTGCCATCTCCAGGCGATTTATTTTACCCTTGGGGAGATTTGTTATTGGTTAATTTGTGTACTTACTTATTAATTAACTGGAAGGGTTAGTGTTAATAAATCTCTTCAGTACAAGATGCCTTTCCTAAGCAGAAAAAAATAATCAATGTGTGTGTGTGTGTGTGTGTGTGTGTGTGTGTGTGTGTGTGTGTGTGTGTGTGTGTGTGCGTGCTGGCATTAGCCTTGTCCACGCAGAGAATGCCAAGTTGTATCCTATTTTTACACCTGTGTGAGGCCTGGGAGGTGTGGCAGGTGAATACGCTGTTAGTGTTCATTCAGTGCTTCTCCTTTGTTGTGGTCATTCTCTCTCTCTCTCTCTCTCTCTCTCTCTCTCTCTCTCTCTCTCTCTCTCTCTCTCTCTCTCTCTCTCTCTCTCTCCTTCACGGGGACTTGAGAAATGAACCGTGAACGTCTTCATTTCCTTCCCTAATGAAGAAGGAAGGGAAGGAGGGATGGACGTATGGATGGATGAGGGGGAGAGAGTGAGATGGGGGAGGGAGGGAGGGAAGTGTAGGTAACCATATAGAGAAGGAAAGAAGGGGTAAGAACGCATGGAGAGAAGATATTAAGAAGGGAGTGAAGGAGTAAACGCGGAAGGAGAAGAAAGGAAGGAAAACGGAGGAGAGAGAGAGAGAATGATGCTAATGGAAGAAAAAATTAGGGAGGGAGCGGAGTAAGAGCAATGGGGGAAAGTTTTGATAAAGAGGAAAAGAGAGTTATGTGAAGGAAGATATAAGAGAGAGAGAGAGAGAGAGCTGGGAAAAGGAGTATGAGGGAGGAGGCAGGAGGAAGGTATAAGGGTATTAGACAAAGAAAGAAGTAACTGAAAGACGAAGGAAACATGATGAAGGCAGAGGGAGGAGGGAAAAAAGAGATTGAAAGGAGAAGGGAGGGAGGGAGAAAGGAAGGGTCGGAAGGGAGGAAAAAGAGGAGGAAATAGGAGGAATGGAGAGAAAAAGTAAGGAGGGAGAGGTAAGGAAGAAGGGGGAAATCTTAAATAGGGAGGGAGGAAGGATGGATGTAGGAAATGGAGAAAAGGGAATGATGGAGGAGAAGGGAGGGAGGGAATAGGGGTGTTTGAGGGAAGGAGAGAGGAAGGAGGAATGGATGAAGGAAGTGAAGGAGTGCCGAACCCAGCCATCAATCACAAACTTGAGTGAAGGAGGAAAGATTAACTCCCGAGCCGTGAAGGAAGGAGGGAGGCGAGGAGAAGGAAGGAGACTAGGAGAAGGAAGGTTGCGAAGTTTTTCCTCTACTTTCTTATACATCTTACTCTTGTCGTAGAGGTTTGAGAGGAAGGAAGGAAGGAGAGGAGAGGAGGAGAAGGAACAAAGGAAGGACAGAGAGGAGAAAAAGGAAGAATGGATGGGATAAGGAAGATAGGGAGCGGAAAGAAGGAAGGATGGAAAGAGAGGAGAGGAGTAAAAGGAAGACAGGAAGGAAAGAGAAGAGAAAAAAAAGAGAGAGGAGGAGAATAGGAAGACAGGGCGGAAGGAAGAAACAAGGGAAGTAGCATTCTCTCTCTCTCTCTCTCTCTCTCTCTCATCCGACTCGACATGGGGATGAAAGAAGGTTGAAGGAAGGAAGGAGAGGAGAAAAAAAAAATGAAGGAAATCGGTAGGGGAGAAGCGCAAAGAAGGAGGGAAGGAAGGAAGGAAGGAGAGTGAGGGAGGGAAGGATGGAGAGTGAAGGAAGGTAACAAGTATTTCGTTATTTTTTATGCATTTGACTCTCGACAGGGGGATGAAGGATGAAAGAAGGGAGAAAGGAAGGTAGGTAGAGAGGGAGGGAGGAAGGAAGGAAGGAAGAATGGGAGGAAAGAGATGAAAATTAGGGAACAGAGAGAGCAGAGAACTGAAGGAAGGAAAGGAAGAAATGAAAAAGAGAGAAATGAAGGAAAGGTAAAGGAAGAAAGGGCAGGAGAAAGTGGAATAAGGAGAAGAAATGGAAGGAATAGAAGAAAGAGGAAGGAATTGAGAGAGAGAGAGAGAGGATGGAGGAAGGAGGGAAAAACGTAAACGAATGAGGATGTTAAATGGAAAGGAAGGTAGAAATAAAAAGAATGGAAGGAGAGATGGAGAGAAAGAATGGAAGGAGAAATGGAAAGAAAGAGCAGCAGAGGAAAGAACGAAGGGAGGAAGAGGAAATTCGTATGTCCGTCTTCCCTTCTGTCTTAATTTTTGTCATTATGTATCATTATTTTCTTGTTTTTGTCTTTCTCGTTTCACCTTCCTTCCTCTGTCTTACGATTCATCCTTTTCGTTTTCCGTTGTCATTCCTCCCCCTCATATTCCCATTCGCTCTTCTCCTGCCTCATGTTCTTATTCCTCTTTCCTAATCTCCCTCCCATCCCCTCTCTTCCCCTCTTTTTTTCCTCTCTCTCTCCTCTTTTCCTGCCTCCACCGCTGTACAAATATTTATCCGTTTTAATGTATTTTTTGTCCGCCATGTTCTCGAATGAAGGGAAGGGAGAGCAGGAAGGAAGGATCTTAGAGAGGGAGGGAGAGAGGGAGGAAGGAAGGAACGGACGGGAAGGAAGGTGGGAGGAAGATAAGATGTGGTGTTAAGAATGAGGGAGGAGGGAAGGAAAGAGGGAGTAAGGAAGTCAGGGTGGAAGAAATAAGGAAAGGGAAAATAGAAGAGGGAAAGAATTGAAGGAGAGTGGGAGCAGGAGAGGAAAACAAGAGAAGGAAAGGAAGGAAGGAATGGGAGAAGGAAGAAGGAAGCAGAGTAAGAGCAGAAATAGTAACATGGTAGAAAGGGAAATAGGAGAATGGAAAGGTGGGAAGAAATAGTAGGTAATAAGAGATTGGGATAGAGAGGAGAAAATGGAAGATGTGAGGAAGTTGGAGAGAAAGGAAAATGAAAAGAAAGGAAATAGGAGCGGGGAGGAAAGGGAGGAAATAAGAAGAAATCCTGGACAAGAAGAAGGAAGAAAGGAAGGAAAGAAGGGGAGGGAGAAAGAAAGGGGAGATAATGAAGAAAGGAAACAGACAGGGAGGAGTGAAGGATGAAAAGACTCTCAGACCTTTTCATCTTCCAAGGAGAGAGAGAAAGAGAGAGTGAGAGAGAGAGAGAGAGAGAGAGAGAGAGAGAGAGGAACTAGCTCTCTCTTAACAGGTTGTAATAGAATAATAAGAGGGTCACGGCATATGGCGGGGTAGTGATTGTAGTGGTCGTCTAGGATAATAGTCACAGTGTTGCCCTGCTAGTTGTAATGGTATGCTAGTAGTAGTAGTTGTGATAGTAGTAGTAATAGTAGTAGGAGCAGCAGTAGTAGTGGTAGTAGTAGTAGTAATCGTAGTTGAGAGAAGAGAGAGAGAGAGGAGCTGGTGGAGGGAAAGAATTGAGAGGGAGGAAAGGGTAAGTTAGAACGAAGGGGATTGGGGGGAGAGAGAGAGAGATGAGAGGGAGGAGAGCAGGAGAGAAAGGGGAAAGTAAGAAAATTTACAGAGAGGGGAGATTGAGAGCGGAGGAAAGGTAAGCTAATTTGAGAGGGATTGGCTGAGGGAGAGAGTGGAAGGGGAGGGGAGGAGAATTGGGAGGGAAGGGTTAGTAAATTGAGGGGGAGGGGGAGAAGGGAGGGGAAAGGGGAGGGGGAGGGAGGGGAGTGTAGCCCGCTGGACCCAGGCAGTGTTCCGGAATGATAGGAATGTTGGCCCCCCTCCCCTCCCCTCCCCTGCTCTCCCCTCCCCTCCCCTCCCCTCCCCTGCTCTCCCCTCCCCTCCCCTGCTCTCCCCTCCCCTCCCCTGCTCTCCCCTCCCCTCCCCTGCTCTCCCCTCCCCCGCACAGCCTTTCGTTCCCTCCCCTTCCCTCCCCTCCTTATATGCGCCCTTCCCATCCCCTCCCCTCCATTTCCTCCACCTTCTTCCCCTCCCTCCATGCACGCTCGTTGCATTCATTTCTTTTTCATCCCCCCTCTCTCTCTCTCTCTCTCTCACACACACACACACACACACACACACACACACACACACACACACACACACACACACACACACACACACACACACACACACACACACACACACACACACACACACACACACACACACACACACACACACACACACACAAAGCCTGTACGTTATAAGAGACAAGCAGACATAACATTAATCCTGTAATCCACCTCAGTTATAATCCCTGTGTTAATCCACAAATATGAATGACGCTTTGAAACGACACTTGGATTACTGTCAAGTATCAACTTAGTTTTGTTTTTCTGTTTTAAAGTTAGGATTAATTTCCGGATTATGTTGTATTTAAGACTTGGATTATCTTTGGGGGCTGTTGTTCTTTCTCTTTAATTTGCTCTCATTTTTGCTCTTTAATTTACTCTATGCTCGTTAATTTGGTCAGTTTGCTCTTTAATTTGATCTCATTTTGCTCTTCAATTTGGTCTCATTTTGCCCCAATTACCTGGCTGTAATTTGCCCTCATTTTGCTCTTTAATCTGCTGTCATTTTGCTCTTTAATTTGCTGTCATTTTGCTCTTTAATTTGCTGTCATTTTGCTCTTTAATTTGCTGTCATTTTGCTCTTTAATTTGCTCTCATTATGCTCTTTAATTTGCTCTCATTATGCTCTTTAATTTGCTCTCATTATGCTCTTTAATTTGCTCATTATGCTCTTTAATTTGCTCATTTTGCTCTTTAATTTGCTGTCATTTTGCTTGAATTTGCTCTCATTTTCATCTAATATGCTCTTTAATATGCTCATTTTGCTCTAATTTGCTCATTTTGCTCTAATTTGCCCTTATTTTGCTATTTAATTTTTCTCATTTGCTCTCATTTTGCTCTTTCATTTGCTTTCATTTTGCTCTTTAATTTCCTCTCGTTTTGCTCTCTAATTTCCTCTCATTTTGCTCTTTCATTTGCTCTCATTTTGCTCTTTCATTTGCTCTCATTTTGCTCTTTCATTTGCTCTCATTTTGCTCTTTCATTTGCTCTCATTTTGCTCTTTCATTTCCTCTCATTTTGCTCTTTCATTTCCTCTCATTTTGCTCTTTAATTTGCTCTCATTTTGCTCTTTAATTTGCTCTCATTTTGCTCTCTAATTTCCTCTCATTTTGCTCTCTAATTTCCTCTCATTTTGCTCATTTCCTCTCATTTGTGTGGCATTGTCGTTGTTGTTGTTGTTGTTGTTGTCGTCTTTATGTTGTTGTTGTTGTTGGATGAAATATTTGTTGGGAGAATACCTGGTGCCATAATATTTATTTATTTATTTATTTTTTTTTACTCCTCTCTGTTATAAAGAAATTTGAATGAGAGAGGGAAAGTTAGGCTATAAAGCTAGCAACTCTCTCTCTCTCTCTCTCTCTCTCTCTCTCTTTAAAATCTTGGGAATAATTTTAGTGGTGAACATGAGCGATGAAGGCCGTGGTGTGAGCGAGAGGCCAGTGAGCGACAGTGACGGATGAGAGAGGAGGGAGAGAGAGACGGGGAGGAAGGTAGGTAGGGGAGAGAGAGAGAGAGAGAGAGAGAGAGAGAGAGGCGAAGGAAAGGTAAAAAAGTGGAGGGAAGGAGGGTGGGGTGGAAATGGGGAAACGGGGAGAGAGAGAGAGAGAACATGAAAAACTGTATTGGAAACTGATGGGTGTCAATGTAACGGAGAGAGAAAGAGAGAGCGAGAGAGTAGATAGTATTATAGTCTACTGAGGACAAAGTAGACAGGTAGATGTGTACTCTCCTTCCTCTTTAACATGACCTCAAACTGCCGTCCCGCCATCTTGAATGCTCAAATGGAACAAGAAATTAATATTATTGTGTTTTTACTCTAACTTGGCCTAAAATTACCATCTATCCATCTTGAATGCTCAGTTTTAACAAGAGTATTGACACTAGGATATGATGCTAGTCACGAGGAAGTGCTGTGGGAAGGATGTAGAGCTGCAATATAATGTCTTTTTTCTGCCAGCGAGATGTATTGGTACTGGAGAAAAATCTAGGCCAGGTTAGGATGAAATAGGTATGGAATTTGGTGCTAGTCACGAAGAAGAGTATAATTCTTCCTCTTTAACCAGCTAAAACTGCCATCTCACCGTCTACTTTGCTAAGCTGAAACATTAACACTAGAATATGATGCTAGTCACGAGGAAGTGTTATGGAAATGATATGGAGCTTGAATGGTGTTTTAATCAGCCACTGAATTACCTATGTTTAGATGACTATGGACGAAAATACAGGAAAAAAAGGAGAAACTGATATGGGGAAGTAGGGATAGAGGAGAGGAGAAAGCAAATTTGTGGGGAGAGGAAAAAGGAAAGTGTTAAAAGAGAAAGGAAAAAATGTGAGATGAAAAATGGAGGAAAACGTGAGGAGAAAAAAGGAAAGGAAAGAGGAGGAGACAAGGAGGAAAGATGCGAGAAGAGAAGGGAAGGAAGAGAGGGAAGGGGAAAAAAGAAAAAGTTAGGACAATGGTAGAAAAATGGGAGAAGAGAAGAAAAGAAGAAAAATGTGAAGCGGGGAGGAAAAATAATAAGGGGAGAAAAGGAGGAAGAAGGGGAGAAGAGGGAGAAAGGAGGCCAGAGAGTGAGAGTGAGGAGGAGGAGGAGGAGGAGGATGCCAGAAGTCAATATCAAGTACCTACATTTTTTTTTAAGGCCGTGGAAAAAGTTAGAAAGCAGGTAGACAGAATAGGTAAGAAGGCTTAATGGTGTAATGTGGTTTGGTAAGGTAGGTAGGAAATGGTTAGAGGGAGGGAGGGAGGATATGGATGGCTAGAGGAAGGGAGGGAGGTAGGATATGGGTGGAGGTAGGGAATGGGTGGAGAGAGGTAGGTAGGTAGGCCTAGGGCAGGTAAAAATGGTAGGAGGCAATTTCTGTGGGGGAGATAAGAGTGGGGCTACGAGGTTAGTGTGTGTGTGTGTGTGTGTGTGTGTGTGTGTGTGTGTGTGTGTGTGTGTGTGTGTGGAATGTTTTCAATTGTACAGAGGTTGAAAAATCTAATCTATTCTATTTTCATGTTTGTCTAGTACCATTGTTAAGTAAAAGAAGCTGACTTACTCTGGCCAGTTTTCAAATATTCACCTCTCTTGTCTGATCATTTTTACGTATAAGATAAAAAAAAATTGGTATTCGGTTCATGGAAATAGGTGGGAAACTTGCAGGGCGTGGATGC
>NC_136966.1:57175629-57190629 GCF_032717465.1 Coenobita brevimanus
TTGTCCCATTATTGTTCACCCTATTGTTGCTCCATTTTTTTTTCTCTTTCGTTTTGACTCTGCCTTCTTGTCTTTTTTTTTTGTTAATTTCTTATACGCCTTCTTGTCTTTTTTTTTTGTTAATTTCTTAT
This sequence comes from Coenobita brevimanus, assembly GCF_032717465.1. Taxonomy (NCBI): domain Eukaryota; kingdom Metazoa; phylum Arthropoda; class Malacostraca; order Decapoda; family Coenobitidae; genus Coenobita; species Coenobita brevimanus. Next base: position 57,175,761 of record NC_136966.1, read on the forward strand.
ACGCTTCTCTCCGCATCCCTTTACATTTTCAGCATTCTCTCTCTCTCTCTCTCTCTCTCTCTCTCTCTAATCGATGTGGAGGCGTGTGCGCATCTCTCTTTCGTGTGTGCGTATTTGGAGCCTGTGAACGTTTGTATCTAGATCCCTGTGTGCGTGTAACTTTTCCAGTCAGTCTTTCCGGGTTAAAAAACGATATAGTGTAGGCGTACATGATGGCGGGGCGAGGGTGGCTTAGGGGGCGAGAGTGGCATAGAGGGTGAGGGGGTCTTAGGAGGCGAGGGTGGCTTGGGGGTGAGGGGGGCTTAGGGGTGAGGGGGGCTTTTTTTTTTTTATGCAAGGAAGAAGGAACCAAGGGCTAGAAGCCTGCAACTTGTTCCCTCCACGAAAAAAAAAAAACAAGATAATAGAGAGCTAAATTCAAGAACGTTAATTTCGAGATGCCTAGACACACTGCGTTTAAAAGACTGGACGTCATAGGCAGTAGGAAATACAGACAGAGGAAGACAGTTCCGGAGTTGACCTGTTGCATACGTGAAGGACTGGGAGCATTGGTTAACTCTTGCATTTGAGAGTTGACAGAAAAGGGATGCGAGTTTGTTGCTAGATGGGTGCAACGCGCCCGCTTTAGTGGTGGACGGATGCAAGCAGACATTTCAGAGGAGCAGTGGCCATTGAAGTAGCGATAGAAAAGAGATAAAAATGCAACAGTGCGGCGAAGAGTTAGAGGTTGAATGAAGCCTGTAAGAGGAGAGGAGTTAATGAGACGAAAAGCATTTGATTCCACTTTGTTGAGGAGAGCTGTATGTGGGGGAGCCCCCTTGCTATCTCTTGGTGATATTATTCAGGTAACGAGAGACTGATTTAGAGGGCTTTGATACAGCCTTCAATTATTCCCTCACTGCAAGACGTGTCCCTGAAGATGAGTTAAATCGGTTGTAAATGGGAGAAATAAGTGGAAAAATACGTCATAGGCTTGAAGGAGTTATGGTACAAAGTAGGAGTATATTTTGATGGTGTTTTATCGTTGAAGGCGGGTTTGTTAATGAGTAGGAACGGAGGTTCGTTTGTGTAGGTCATTAAATGCCACGGAGTACATAAGTAAACAGATAAATTAGATAAGTGAACAGATAATTATAGGCGGTCAGTTTGTGGATACTACTCAGGAAAACAAGGCTCTACTTAGCTGTTATTTTTACCTTTTACTTTTTTCCACAACGGGCTGTCGACTACTAATTCTCCCACCGCCGTTATCATCAAAAGAGCCGTTAACAGAGTGAGAGGTTGTAAAAAAGGGCCTTAAAGAGGTCGATGTCACGCGTGTGTATGGAGGAGAATGGCGCGTTTGTTTGTGCGCGGGGCCTTGTGGGTAATCCAAGATGGCGTCGGTTTGTTTACATCCGATAAGTTAAGGGAAGTGCAGTGTTTAGCGATGCGGCTCAGCAGACTCGATGGTGATTCTGTAATGCTATACCCTTAAAAGTTTGTTGGGATATATATTTTTATTTGTTTTTATTATTATTATTTTTTTTTTTATCGTGGCTGCTGGTAGAGAGAGTACTGTTATATTTTGGTAACGCCATTTTTAAGTAGTTCATTTCCATAGTTGCCAAAAAGTAGTGTTTAGAAATTTACCGAATACCAGTACATAATGGCGCGACTGTACGAAAACTTAACCCATATTATTATTATTATTATTATTATTATTATTATTAGCCCTGTGTTCTCATGTGAGCTAAAAAGGTATTGGTAACGAGAATAGTAACAGTTAAAACGGAGACAGGGGGGGGGGAGAGAGAGAGAGAGAGAGAGAGAGAGAGAATGAGGGCGGGAGGAACATAAAAAACTGAAGACGAAAAAGATGAGAGAAAGAGGGAACGGAGGGGAAAAAAAGTGAGAGGAGAGAGAGAGTGGCAGTGTCAGATTATCACGTAGGGTGTCGGATGTGTGTCAAGGGGGGGTGGCACTGGAGGGGGGAGGAGATTAAGAAGAGAGAGAGAGAGAGAGGCAGTTGTTGGTAGTGTATGTTTGTGTGTGTGTGTGTGTGTGTGAGAGAGAGAGAGAAAGAGAGAGAGAGTATTTTATAATTCATAATCTATACGTGACCAGGTGTAAAAATAACAAGATAAAGCTTTCAACTCGCACTTATAAATAACTAAGTCATTAAGATCCCTTGGTATTTTTGCGTTGCCTTGCTTGGTGTTATTTGTAATGGATGTAATACCAGTGTCATACCAGAGTAACCTTGGCCGTGAGTCTGAAAAATTAAAGATAAAAAAATAAAAATCATAATACAGGTGAATACAGGTGATTTCTTGTCTCCATATTACCCTCGTCACCTTGAAGACGTCCAATGTTTATTCTTAGTATCAGCAGACGAATTTCTTAAGCTCAGGAGACTTTTATAACTGGAAGGGTTAGATGTAGCCTTCATTAACTCAGCTATACTCATTTCACTCAAACTTGGTCTGAATTTGCCATCTCTCCATCTTGAATGCTGAGCTGTAACAACAGATTAACACTAGAATATGATGATAGTCACGAAAAAGTGCAATGGAGAGGATGTAGAGCTGTAGCAGTGTCTTTTTCTGCCACTGACCTATGTGAAATAAGCTGTGAAAGGGACGAAAATGTGTGTGTGTGTGTGTGTGTGTGTGTGTGTGTGTGTGTGTGTGTTTTAACTCAGTGAATATAGATCTTGAATTTGGGTCTCTGTTATCTTGTTATTTATTTATTTATTTATTTATTTATTCTTTATGGAGAGAACAGTCTTGCTGGTTCCTGGCATTTGGTTCCTTCTTCATTGCATAAAAAAAAAACAGCTCCTTAATTGAAATTGGTGGAACTTTTTCAGTCAATTAAAGTTATATGCAGCCTTCATTAACTCTTGAAATATATGAGATATTTCCTGTGGGGAGAAAAAATATATGTAGTTGCAAAAATTACCTTAAATATACGCCATCTTGAGGAGGAGGGCACTACTGGTTTCATATTTTATTTATTTATTTATTTTCACTGATATCTTTAATTTAATTGTCTCCCTTCCCCACTCTTCCATTCCCCAAGCTGTCCCTTTCCTTCGTCCACCCTTCTTTCTCCCTTATTGTTTTCTTCTCCCTCTCTTCTTTCACTTCCTTCCCCCGAGGCTTCTCACTCCCATTACCATTTCATCTCTTCCTTCTTTTTCCATTTTCCATCTTCATCTTCTTTCTCATCACTTCCTTCCCTCCCTCCCTCCTCCTCCTCCTCCTCCTCCTCTTTTCCTTTACTCCATATTCATCCTTTCCCTCTGCTTTCTTCACCTCATATATCCACATAAACGTCCCTAGAGAGAGAGAGAGAGAGAGAGAGAGAGAGAGAGAGAGAGAGAGAGAGAGAGAATGGACGGCATAAAAAGTAAGACGTAAGGCAAAAATGGAAGCAGATGAAATTAGTCGGGAGAGAGAGAGAGAGAGAGAGAGAGAGAGAGAGAGAGAGAGAGAGAGAGGAAAAATAGCAGAGGAAGAAGAAAACAGTGAAGAGATGGAGATGAGGAGAGGTGAAACAAGAGAGAAGATTGAGAAAGAGGAGAGATAAGAATAAGAGAAGACAGTAAATGAGACAAGGAAGAGTGAAAGAGAGGGAGGGAAATAAGATAGGAAATGTGGGAGAGAGAGAGAGAGAGAGAAGAGAAAGGAGAAGAAAGATAATAAAGGAGAAAAGACAGGGAGGGAGGGAGGAGATGAAAGGGAAAGAGGGGAGGGAGGGAGGGAGGGAGGAAAGGAGAGTGGAGTATTACGTTCAACTATTATTACATTTACATGTGAATATACTTAATTAAGAGAGAGAGAGAGAGAGAGAGAGAGAGAGAGAGAGAGAGAGAGAGAGAGAGAGAGGTGCATAACATAATTAAAGTAGCACAAAAATGGTATCAGACTACATTAGAGAGAGAGAGAGAGAGCGAGAGCATAACATAAAGCAGGACAAAGGACAGAAATGGAATCGGACTACATGAGAGAGAGAGAGAGAGAGAGAGAGAGAGAGAGAGAGAGAGAGAGAGAGAGAGTTAAGTCAGAATAAAGCAAGCAAGATGAGGGAGGGGGACGAGTTGCCGGGGGGGGGGGCAGAAACCACAGGGGTCTGCTTTAGGATATTGATTTTGCTGGGGGCGGAACCGGGGGGGGGGGAGGGGGGACTTGGTAAGTAGGTACGTAGGTAGGACGGCTGGGTAGGTGGCAATTGTTGGTGTAAGTAGGCTTCACATCTGACAATTGAAATGGTGTCTTATTGAACGGGGGAATGGTTGGGTGTGGTGTTAGTAGGCTGTAAGTAGGTAGGTACGTAAGTTGGTTCTGTAGGTAGGACGGCGGGGTAGGTGGTGTAAGTAGACTGATAATTTGAGAGTATTGGATGTTGCCTTGCTTTACGGGGGATTCATGGATGTGGTGTTAGTAGTTTGGTAAGTAGGTCGGAAAATTATATTGTTAGTAGTATGACTGGGTAGTTATTTTTGTAAGTAGACTGGCCTGTTGATAGTATTGGAATACGTATGAATGTATATGTGTACTTATGTGTGTATGTATGTATGTACTTATGTATCGGTAGGTAGGTAAGTAGGTAGGTAGGCAGGTAGGTAGGTAGGGTGGGGTAGTTAGTACGTAGCATAAGTAGGTAGGTAGGTAGGGAGTAGGTAGTACCCGGTAGGTAGCAGGTAAAGTAGTGAAGAAGAGATGGACAAATTTTAGTCATAGTAGGAGGTAGGTAGGTAGGAAGGTAGGTAGGTAGGTAGGTAGGTAGGTTGGTTGGTAGGTAGGTAGGTAGGAAGGTAGGTAGGTTGGTTGGTAGGTAGGAAGGTAGGTAGGTAGGTTGGTTGGTAGGTAGGAAGGTAGGTAGGTTGGTTGGTAGGTAGGAAGGTAGGTAGGTTGGTTGGTAGGTAGGAAGGTAGGTAGGTTGGTTGGTAGGTAGGAAGGTAGGTAGGTAAATGAGTGGTAGAGGGTGAGTGAGAAAGTGAGCCAGTACAATAGATAGGTGGGTAGATAGCAAGGTAAATAGGTCGATAGTTAGGTAGGTGGGAGAGAGGCAGGTGAGAAGGGCAGGTAGATACATCAGTGTTGGAGAGGTAAGTAGACAGGTAAAGAAGTAGGTAGGTCGTAAGTAGGTTAGGACGACGGTGGGTAGGCTTGTGGCTGGTAGAGAGAGAGAGAGAGAGGAGGGGGGTGGGGGCTGGGGAATTCTGTTGTTAATGAGGATGGTCATTGACACGTCTTCTTCCTCCATACCCTCCCTCCTTCACTGACTTTATTCTCTCTCTCTCTCTCTCTCTCTCTCTCTCTCTCTCTCTCTCTCTCTCTCTCTCTCTCTCTCTCACACACACACACACACACACACACACACACACACACACACACACACACACACACACACACACACACAGAGGGAGAGAGATTTACCTCCCTTTCTTTCTCTACCTCCTCCCTTCCTTTCCCTCTTTCACCTCTATCCTCTTTTCGTCTTTCCCTCCCTGCCCTCCCCCCGTAAATCTGTTAATCTCCTTTTTCCCCGCTCTCTCTCTCTCTCTCTCTCTCTCTCTCTCTCTCTCTCTCTCTCTCTCTCTCTCTCTATATATATATATATATATATATATAATATATATATATATATATATATATATATATATATTTTATAGGCCCTTCTTTAGGCTGAAAATACATGTGTGGGAGTCGGAAGAATATAATTTATCTCGTCATCGTATTGAAGGGGTGTAAAAAGGCAAATAGAAATGAATGAGAGAGAGAGAGAGAGAGAGAGAGAGAGGCCCTTATAAGATGAGAGCCTCTGTTGCCACTCTATATAGCTGGTTTTGTGTGTGTGTGTGTGTGTGTGTGTGTGTGTGTGTGTGTGTGTGTGTGTGTGTGTGTGTGTTTAGAAAAGTATAGATAAGTTTAGATGGCATTAGAATTTGCTAGATAGACCTCGAAGTTCAATTTGCCTTTCTTCATGGGTGATGTGAGATGAATGAGGAGGAAAGAGGAAGGAGATGAGGTGAGGAGGAGGACAGAAGGAGAGGAGAAAATGAGATGGTGGGGATCAAGGAGGAAATGTGGAGAGAATGATTGAGAGGAACTGGGAATAAGGGTGAGGGGGTTATACTCTCTCTCTCTCTCTCTCTGTATCAATTTATCTGTGTGTTCTTCTGTCTATGTCTGTTTGTCTATCCGGGTCTGCCTGTGTGTGTGTGTGTGTGTGTGTGTGTGTGTGTGTGTGTGTGTGTGTGTGTGTGTGCGTGCCATCCCATCATATTCCATTTATCTTTCCCCCATCTGTTTACATTCACTTCTTCTCTGTCACCTTTTTTCGTCACTTGTCTTTTCAGCTTCGTGTTTTTTTTTTCGTTTTTTGTTTTTGTTTTAGGAAAGGGAGAGGGGAAGGTTTTTGTCATATTTTAAGGACCATTTTTTCGAAGCTGGTTAATCATGAGAGAGAGAATGTTGTGTGTGTGTGTCTGTGTCTGTGTTTGACGTCAGTGTGTAGCTGTGTTTGAACTTCTTTTAATTAGGGTAGTAGAAGCAGTGTAGGACAAAGTAGGACAGTGTAGGACAAGGTAGGACAGTGTAGGACAAGACAGGACAATGTAGGACAAAACAGGACAGGTGGTGGAGTGTCAAGTTAAAGTGTTGGTGTAACTGAATATTTATAAGGAGTAGGCTACACACACACACACACACACACACACACACACACACACACACACACACACACACACACACACACACACACACACACACACACACACACACACACACACACCTGCGATTACAAAGCATTCTGATATTAATCCGCCCCCATTGGTATAATTATTTGCCAAGTGTTTGTCTGTTTTCATTATAGTTGGATTTTTGGTGTTTGGAGGGAGGGAGGGGGAGGTCGAGGATGAGATGGAGGGATGAAGTGGAGAGGGATATGAGAGAGGGGGATGTGAGCTGGGGGGAGGGCAGCGAAATGGTGGGGGACAGGGCGACGTGGAGGCGATTTGTTTGTGGCCACCCTTTACGGGATTGGGGCGTCTGGCAATAGGTAGATAGAATAGATTACGTAGAAAATATTGAATGTGGGAGACATTATATTTTAGGATTTTTTTTTTTTTAATTTGCGAGTGGTAAAAAAGTTAGGATTATTATTTTTATTTGTTTATTTCAATTAAAGTTTTTGTGAACTGAATGTGTATGTAAAATTTCATATTGGCAAATGTTCTCCATAAATATATTTCCACGTAATTTGCACTGTTGTCTGCTGTGATAATTAATTGAGAGAGGAAGTAGAAAATAGATAGAAGTGTAAGTAGATAATTGAAAGAGGAAGTTGAAAATAGGTACAAGTGTAAGTATATAATTGAAGGGAGAGAAAAAATAGATATGTAAGTAGGTAATTAACAGAAGCAAAAAGTAGATAGAAGTGTAAGTAGGTAATTAACAGAAGCAAAAAGTAGATAGAAGTGTAAGTAGGTAATTAACAGAAGCAAAAAGTAGATAGAAGTGTAAGTAGGTAATTAACAGAAGCAAAAAGTAGATAGAAGTGTAAGTAGGTAATTGAAGGGCGAGTAAAAAATAAACAGAAGTGTAAGTAGGGAATGAACAGAAGGAAAATAAAGATAGAAATGTAAGTAGGTAATTAAAAGTAAAAATAGATAGGAATGTAAGTAAAAAAATAGATAGAAATGTAAGTAGATGATTGACAGAAGTAAAAAAAATAGATACAAAATAGATAGAAATGTGAGTAAGCAAGTATTTATAAGTGATGCTGGGGTGTTGTTATCTGTGGGTTTGAGAGGCAGTGTAGCGACCTCAAAGGGATTGGTGGGAAAAAGGCAGAGAACCATTAGTGTAGGACAAGGAAGGGCACAGGAGGACAAGGAAGGACAGTTTAGGACAAGGAAGGACAGTTTAGGACAAGAAAGGACACATGAGGACAAGGAAGGACAGTTTAGGACAAGGAAGGACACATGAGGACAAGGAAGGACACAGGAGTGCAAGAAAGGACATAGGGAGGCATATTTGGGCAGTTTAAGACAAGGAAGGACAGGTAGGACAAGGAAGGACAGTGTAGATCAAAGAAGGACAGCGCAGGACAAGGTAGGACACAGGAGGACATATTTGGACTCAAGGAAGGACAGCGTAGGACAAGGAAGGACAGCGTAGGACAAGGAAGGACAGCGTAGGACAAGGAAGGACAGCGTAGGACGTTGTAGGTCAGGGAAGGACTTCGGGGCGCGGAAATGCAAGAAGCGAGGACAGCGTAGGACAAAGCAGGACAGGTCAGGACAAGGAAGAGGGCATGAGGGGACAGTGCAGGACAACCTAGGACACTGCAGGACAAGGAAGGAGAGGGAAGGACAAGATTAGAAGGAGGGAAAGAGGGAAGGAAAGGAGGGAAAGAGGAGCCAGAGCAGACCTGGGGAAAATCAATAGGTACACTTTTCAAGGCGACCTGCACCTCTCTCACCCCCCCCCTCTCTCTCTCTCTCTCTCTCTCTCTCTCTCTCACACACACACACACACACACACACACACACACACACACACACACACACACACACACACACACACACACACACACACACACACACACACACACACACACACACACACACACACACACACACACTTTCCTCCTCTTTCTTTAACCATTTTTATTGTCACTTTTATGCAGTGTCTTTCACCTCCGCCACTAAGTCCTTTTTTCTCACTGTCTTTAATTTTCTTACACACTGTCACACCCTCTTGCTCACTCACTTATCTTTTATTGTAAGGATTCTCACGCTCTCCTTTACCTAGTGTCACTTTATTCTCTCTCTCTCTCTCTCTCTCTCTCTCTCATTTTTTCTTTCTTTACCTGCTTTCTTTACCTTCATTCTTACTTCATTCCTTGGTACCTTGCTGTCTCTTTCTACCTTTCCCTCCTTTATCTGCTTTCTTCTCTCCCTCTTCCCTTCATTCTCATTTCTTTCTCCTCTCCCTGGTCTCTCCCTCTCCCTCCTGTTCCTGTCTCCCTCTCTTCCTTCCTCTTGTCTTCCTCTCTGCCCTGCTCCCCCTTTTTCCTCTCTCTCTTTTTCCTCTTACTCTCTTTCTCCCTCCTTTACCCACTCCTTTCTCCTCTTTCTCACTTAGTCACACCTCTTTCCCTCCCTCTCTCCCCCTTTTCTCTCCCTCTCTCCGCGCTTTTCTCATATCCCCCTCTCCTCTCCCTCCCACCCTCATTTTCTCCCTTTTTCACTACTTTCTCCCTCTCTCTCCTTCCTTTCTCACCGTCCTCCTCATTTCTCCCTCCCTCCTTCAAAAATTTCTCGCTGTCCCCCTCCTTTCTCCCTCGCTCCCTCTTGCTCTACATACTTCCTCCCTCCCCCTCCTTTCTCCCTCTACTTCATTTCTTTCCCTCACTCATTCTCCCTCATTCTCCTTCCTTTCTCACTCTTTCCTCCCCATTCCTCCCTCCTTCCTTCAAATCTTTTTCTCTCTGTCCCCTCTTCTTTCTCCCTCTCTCCCCATCCTTCCTTCCTCTTCTTCATTTCCTCCCCTCATTCATTTCCTGTACTTCCCCATCTCACCGCCTCTCCCCTCTCTTAATCCATTCACACTTCCCCTTGATCTGCACTTCATCTCACGTCATTACACCCTTCATTTCCCCTCATCCCTTCCTTCTCTTACGTTTCCTCCCTCTCCCCTCTTCTGTTATTTCCCTCTTTTCCTCCTCTCCTTTCTTCCTCTTTCCCCTCTTCTGTTTTCTTTTTCTTCCCCTCTTCTTTCTCTCCACTCACCTCATCTGTTTTTCCCTCCCTCTCCTCTCTCTTTCTCTTCCCTTTTCCTCCCTCTCCTCTCTTCTTGTTTCTCTCCTGCTCCCCCCTTCTCTTTCTCCTTCTCTTTTCCTCTGTTTCCTCCTCCCTCTCCTTTCCTCCCTTTTCTCCCTCCCTCTCCTTTCATCTCCCTTTCCCTTCTTCTTAGTCTCCCTCCCGTTCTCCTGTTTCTTTCCTTCCTCTCCCCTGTTTAGTTTCCTCCCTCTCTCCCCCCTCTTCTGTTTCCTCCCTCTCTCCCCCCTCTTCTGTTTCCTCCCTCTCTCCCTCTTCTGTTTCCTCCCTCTCTCCCCCCTCTTCTGTTTCCTCCCTCTCTCCCCCCTCTTCTGTTTCCTTCCTCTCTCCCCTCTCTTCTGTTTCCTCCCTCTCTCCCCTCCCTTCTGTTTCCTCCCTCTCTCCCCCCTCTTCTGTTTCCTCCCTCTCTCCCCCCTCTTCTGTTTCCTCCCTCTCCCCCCTCTTCTGTTTCCTCCCTCTCTCCCCCCTCTTCTGTTTCCTCCCTCTCTCCCCCCTCTTCTGTTTCCTCCCTCTCTCCCCCCTCTTCTGTTTACTCCCTCTCTCCCCCCTCTTCTGTTTCCTCCCTCTCTCCCCCCTCTTCTGTTTCCTCCCTCTCTCCCCCCTCTTCTGTTTCCTCCCTCCCTCTTACCCTTCTTCTGTTTCCTCCCTCTCTCCCTCCTCTTCTGTTTCCTCCCTCTCTCCCCCCACTCCTTCTTCCTCCCCTCTTTCTTCTCCTCCACTTGTTTCTTGTACCTTCCTCTTCCTCTTTGCCCTTTCTCTTTCTCCATCTCTCTTCCACTTTCTCCCTCTCCCCCCCTCTCATCTCTTCTCCCTCCCTCATCTCCTCTTGTCTCTTCCTCCTCCCTCTCTTCTTTTAGCTCCTCCCCCACCCTCTCCCTCCCTTCTTCTTTGCTCTTGTTTTTGCACTAATTCACTTCCTCATTTGCATTCCATTGTTTGCACGCAAACTCACTCACTCACTCACTCACTCACTCACTCACTCACTCACTCACTCACTCACTCACTCACTCACTCACACACACACACACACACACACACACACACACACACACACACACACACACACACACACACACACACACACACACACACACACACACACACACACACACACACACACACACTCTCTCTCTCTCTCTCTCTCTCTCACCTTTAAAATAGCACCGATATCCACTTACGTCCTTCGTATTTATTGTGTCGGGAGATTACAGTATTAGGCGAAATAGAGATAGACCAAAAACAAGGCGGGGAGAGAGAGAGAGAGAGAGAGAGAGAGAGAGAGAGAGAGATCCTAACTCCTCTGTTACTTATCCCTTTTGCCAAATAATATTACCTGATTGTCATAAGAGTTTGATACGTAAAGGGCGTTGTAAGGGTGACGTCGTATTTTAGCTTCTGGAGGTAGGTACAATAAATAGAAGATGTAGAGAGGAAGGAAAAACAGATTAAATAAAAGAAAAATCCATACACCAGATCACAGGTGTTCTGAATTCATTAAAAAATAAAATAAATAAATAACAGGTGGACATGAACTGCTGTGGGTTGAAGTTGGGGGGGGAAACTAATGTGGGGAAGGGAGTTGTTCTCTTACTTGGTCTAAATTGTCATCTCTCCTTTAGGAATGCTGAGATGTAATAAGAGATTGACACTAGAATATGATGCTAGTCAAGAGGAAGTGCTGTGGAAAATATGCAGAGCCCTAGCATTGTTATTCATCCACTGAGCTACGTGAAATTAGCTGCAAAAGGACGAGAATCTGGGCCAGATGAAAGTGAAAGGACGATAGAATAATTAATACTGATGGGGTTAAATAAGGCACGGCTGCATCTGATCTCAGTAAATAAGTAAATAGATAAATAAAAATAAATAGAATGAAAAATATCTCAGAAGCTGAAAATAATCATGATGTGAGGGTAAGAAGGAAGTAATTTTGCTGACGTTAATTCCATTGTGGCGCCTGGCTATAGATGGATAAGTTGATTTGAGATTACAATAGTTTTACCTTAAATGATGCGAACTTACTCACTCACTCACTCACTCACCCTTCCACCACCACCACCACTACCACCGCCACCACCACCATCATAATCATCATCATCATTGTTATTGTCGTTGTCTTCATCATCACCATCATCATCATCATCACAATAAGGTATTTAATTGCCTATAACAACACCTTGACCTTGCACATGGCTAAATATAAGTCAGAATCCAAGAGCGCTTTCATGTTTTGTGTATGGAGAGAGAGAGAGAGAGAGAGAGAGAGAGAGAGAGGTGGGTAGATAGCAAAATTAGGATTAAAAAAATATATATATACGAGTAGTGAGATGATTTTTTTTTTTTTTTTTTTTTTTTTTTTTAATCTGTAAAGTGATAGGATTGTGAGGTGACCTATTCTGAGTTGTGACGTGACGCTGATAGCCTGTGTAAGTTGACTAGATCTGCGTGTGTGTGTGTGTGTGTGTGTGTGTGTGTGTGTGTGACGGAGATAAAGTGACGCAATGGAGGTATTACGTGACGCAGATTGATCAGTTGACGATACGTGTGTGTGGAATGACGTGATTAAGTCGTTACTGTGTAAATAATGATGATGATGATAATAATAATAATAATAATAATAATAATAATAATAATAACCTTCACGCCCCGAAGGATGTGAGAATACAATAATAATAATAATAATAATAATAATTTTGTTGCTGGTAGCAGTAGTAGTAGTAGTGTTATTATTATTGTTGTTGTTGTTGTCATAATTATCGTTGTTGTTTCAGGCCCGTAAGATGCTGTGAGGTCAGCGTGAAGACACACGACGTGGGCGATGGCGGGGGCTGACGTGGGCGGCGGTGGGCGGTCCCTGGGTGGAGGCGGCGGCGGCGGAGGGGGAGGCGGGGAGGACCGTGGCGGCGGCAGAGACGGCGGCGGCGGTGGCGGTGGTGGCAGCGCGATAAGAACTCCGCCGGCGACGCCAAAGAAGGTCGGGGGCAAGATGCTAGCCGTCAAGATACTCATGCTGGATGACACGTATACGCTCTTCCAAATACAGGTCAGCTCAATGGTTTGGATTTGTTATTAGTGTTGAGGGAGCTCTGATTGAGGGTAGTAGTAGTAGTAGTAGTGCAGTAGTAGTAGTAGTAGTAGTAGTAGTAGTAATAATAATAATAATAATAATAATAACGATAATACCAATAATAATAATGATGATGATGATTTTCAGTATCTCAGTCACTTTCCACGATTGTATCTCATTCTTACCTTCGTCGTTTGTGGGCATTGCTTTGGTCGTGGTTTCCGTCTGATTATTTCCAATTTGAAGGTTTAGTTACTGGTGTTGTAATACTGTGTGACGGGAAGCTAGGGAGAGAGAGAGAGAGAGAGAGAGAGAGAGAGAGAGAGAGAGAGGGGGAGGAAGAGAGGATAATTAAGAGTGACAAGAAATACTACTTAATTTCCCCATTCGTCTGTCAGGGTAGGAAGATAAGGAAGAAACGGGTGTCATGTGTTGCGGTGAGCTCAGGTTACGAGAGAGAGAGAGAGAGAGAGAGAGAGGTATTTGAAGGAACAAGCATAGGGGAGATGGTAAAGAAGGGAAGAATAAGCGTGATGATAAAGAAGAGAGAGAGAGAGATTTCTTTACCTCTCTTTCTTATCGTTATTCTTTCCTCTGATTTCTCTTATTCTTTCTCACTTCCGCCTTCTCCACATCTACACAAACTTTTATATTTTCTTTTTCGTTAACTTCTGTGTCTTTATTGTTGTTATTTTGCATCCTTTCACGTTTAGTTTTTACATTTGTCTCTATGCCATTTCCGTTCCACGTGTGTGTGTGTGTGTGTGTGTGTGTGTGTGTGTGTGTGTGTGTGTCGATCATCATTTTGTCCTTCCTTCCTTCCCTTCCTTCATTCTCCTCACTGATTAATTTTCGCCCCATAAATTCTCCCTCCATCATTTCTTCCTTCATCTTAATTCGTCATTTTTCCTTCACCTCTTCCTTATTATCTCTTCCTTTGTTTCGCCCTTTTTTCTTTAGTCTTTGTTCTTGTCATTTAATATTTACTGTTCTCTGTTCTTCCTCTTCCCTGTTTTCATTTCAGTCATGTTATTTTTTTGCTTGTTTTAATTCCTTTTTATTTTCCTTCGCATTTGTTTCTTCACAGTTGCTTTTCTCTCCTTCCTTATCATTTCTTTTGTTTGCTTATTCTGTGGTTTATTCTGGCATTCTTTTCCTGTTTTTTTTAATTGGTTTTTCAGTCTTTCATTATAATATTGTAATCTTAAAATCATAGGAAATTCAGGAAGTATTGAAGACTCGTGAGTAAGTTAAATGAAATCAGGATCCGGCTGGAGAGTAGGGTAGTATCGGAAGTGACTGCAACACGTCCATTGTGGCCGGTGGAGAGGGTTAAAAGGAGGAGGAGGAGGAGGAAGTAGAAGAAGAAGCAGAGGAAGAAGAAAGAAGAGGAAGTAGGAAAAATCGTATCAAAAATTTCCTGATTCTTCTGACTACAAAAAAAAAATCATGTAGGTTGATTAAGAAGGAGGAGGAGGAGGAGGGAGAAAAAGAAGAAGTAGGAAGAAAAAGAAGATGTGAAGAAGAAGAAGGAAGAGGAAGAAGAAGAAAAAATCGTATATACAATTTCCTGATTCTTCTGACTTTACAAAAAAAATCATGGAGACTGGTTAAGAAGGAGAAAAAGGAGGAGGAGGAAGAAGGAGGAACAAGAGGAGGAAGAAGAAGGAAGAAGAGGAGGAAGGAAGAAGAAAAGAAGATATCCGTCTACACATTTTCCTGATTCTTCTCACCTAAAAAATAAAAAAAAATCAAGGTGGCTGATTAAGAATTCCTACTGATTTTAGTGTTGAAAAAAAATAAATAAATAAATAAACTTCCCTAGCAATATTGTCACTCCTACTAATGGGTTTTCTGCTCACCTGTGATACACCTGAAGTTTAGGATACAGGTGGCTAGAGTTTTGTTGATCTTAAAACGATATATTTTCCACGTAAACTTGATTGGTTATTTAATTTCTTCTACAG
>NC_136966.1:57195629-57198129 GCF_032717465.1 Coenobita brevimanus
TCCTTCCTCCCCATCTCCATTCATTCATACCGACATCCACATTTTTCACCATCCCTTCCATTCGCTCTTGTCACAGTGTCCTTTCTTCCTTCGTGTGCGAGGAGGGAGTGTCAGGTGGAGGGGAGGAAGGAAGGGAAGAAGAGTAAGGGAGGAAGGGGAGGAAAGTAGAGAGGGAGGGAGAGAGGAAGCGGGGAAAAATGTTGGGATGGGGCGGGGCGGTAGAGGGAGAGGGAACTAAAGAGGGAGGAAGGGGGGGAGATAAACACGGATAGGTGAGAGAGAGAGAGAGAGAGAGAGAGAGAGAGAGAGAGAGAAACAAACAGCCTCCAAAGGACCAATAGATCTGTTGCTGTTTACCTTGTACTCCTTTAAAGTTGATAGACAGAGAGGGAGGGAGGGAGCGGAGAGGGAGGAAAGTAGGTAGGGAGAGAGGGAGGTAGGTAGCTAAAGAAGGAGGGAGGAGAGTGTAAGGGAGGTTGGTGAAAACGGTGGAGGAAAAATGAGTAGATAGGTAGGGAGGGAGGGAGGAAGAGAGAAGAGGGAGGAGAAAGAAAAGAAAGTAAATGAGGTGGAAAGGAAGTCGAGGAGGAGGGGAAGCTGAGAGGGAGGGAGGGAGGTAGAGAGGGAGGGAGGGAGGTAGAGAGGGAGGGAGGGATTGATGGAGGAGCCACCTGAGCCACAGCTGGTTGCCATATGACCTGTCCGTGAGAGAGGGAGGAAAGGAGGGAAGCACGGAGAGGGAAGGGAAGAGGAGGGAAGTAGCTAGGTAGGCTGCATAGAGGAGAGGAACAAGAAGGGGAGATCAACGAGAGAGAGAGAGAGAGAGAGAGAGAGAGAGAGAGAGAGAGAGAGAGAGAGAGGGGCAGCTGCCAGGAAGCAGGGGAAGAAAAAAAGAGGTGTCAAGTGAGGAAGCAGAGAGAGAGAGAGGGGGGGTGGGGGGACAGCCGGAAAGCAGAAAAAAGAGGGGTTAGGTGGGGAAGCAGAGAGAGAGAGAGAGAGAGAAAAAAAATGTTTGTGCGTACGTTCGTGTGCTTGCATGCGCGCGCTTGCGTGTGTGTACGTATGCGTGCGTATTTATTTATAATATGTATGTGTGGAATGTGTGTGTGTGTGTGTGTGTGTGTGTGTGTGTGTGTGTGTGTGTGTGGAGGGAAGTGAGAGTCTGTGTTAGCTGTTAAGGGTAGTAATTTATCACTTTTCCTCTCTCTCTCTCTCTCTCTCTCTCTCTCTCTCTCGGGAGACGTTGCATAGTACAGTAGAGAAGTTTAATCGAGATCGTTTCAGGTACTTGGGCTGAGAGAGAGAGAGAAATGTCGAAGGGGAGAGGGACAAATTTTAAAAGGGCGAGTGAGTAAAGGTATTGGAAGAGAGGAAACAAGTGAGAGAGAGAGAGAGAGAGAGAGGGAGGGAGGGAGGTGGGGGTGAGTTAGCAGAGGTATGGGGAGTGAAGAGAAATATGAAAGAAGAGGAAGGATGTGGCAGTGAGAGTTAGTAAGGATAATGGGAGAATGGAAGAGGAGGAGAGGGGAGAGGAGAGGAGTGGAGAGAGAAGAGAAGAGACGAGACGAAGGAAAGGTGAAAGGGAGAGAAGAGGGGAGGAAAGGGAGAGTGGGAAGTGAAAAGAGGAGGAGAGGGAAGAGAAGAGACGAGACGAAGGAGAGTTGAAGCTGAGAGGAGAGGGAAGGAAAGGAGTGTGGGAAGTGAGTGATGGACTGGTGGAAGGGAGATTCATTTACTGCTGCCGCTATCTTGCCTCCATCTTTGATCTGCCCTCAGGCAAGGTCACACCATCTTCCCAGCATCGTTTTTTGTTTTTTGTTTTTTCTTCTTAGTTGATACATTATATTTTTCTTTACCCTTTCCGTAGTCGAATTTAATCCCTGCAGCCCGAGGACGCCACTTATTTAATTCTTGCTGCTACTAGATCATATACTCCTTTAACTCCAACCTGGCCCATATTTTCGTCTCCTCTCAGCTTATTTTGCGTTAATCAGTAGTGGAGAAAGACAGTACTACGGCTCTGCATCATTTCCATAGAACTTCTTTGTGACTAGCATCATGTTTCACTCTTAGCCTCTTTTTGTAACACAACATCCAAAATGAAGAGGTGGCAGTTTTTAGGCCAGGTAAGAGTAAAAGGAAGATAGTTTGGAGATAACAGGAAGAAAATTATGATACAGTATGTGGTCATAGCGAAGAGTATAATGTATTTGTATCTCATTTAACATTCTAGTAGACCAATTACTTATCGAGAATATGAGGCAGGATGGTATACCTCTTTAGTGTACGAGTATACATATTGATTTGAACTTGGTCGGAAGCGGAATAATTTTTTGAACTTCCCTCGTAAAGCGCACTCCAACCTCCTCACTAAGATAGCTGACTTTGGAGATAGCAGAGTTTTCAGTAGCACAGGAAGGAACTTTTGAACTGTATGGGTTGCACTTGTTCTGATTTTTTTATATGTCCTCCTACACACCTCCACATGTCACCACTTCTG